>NW_007728167.1:206992-328578 GCF_000696425.1 Galeopterus variegatus | reverse complement strand
ATCCAGATATCTTTCTTATCCAACTGCCTCCTGGTGACCACCTTGCTACCGGACAGCTACAAAGAACCCATTTGACTTGCCACACTGACCCCCACACCCTATATGGACTGTGCAGATATGTCACAGAGATTGCCTCTCAGTCACAGTGTGACTCCATGGGACTCGTACCTGCTTGGCCTAAACTCATCAATTTGAACTCCCAGTGGGAAACTTGCTTGGGTAACACCCTGGATCCTAATAAAGGCTTTGACCCACAGGTTCCTTGTTCTCTCTGTCTTGCTCCCCATGCACTGGTTGAGTGTGTGTGTCACAGACAGTGTTAGAATACTTTTTTTCTCTGAAACAGAAAATAAAAAGAGTGATATGTGTAGATAGGCAGAAAGTTTAGAAAAAAAGTATCAGGAAGATGAAGAAATATTTTTCTGCCTATTAATTTATTCTAGCTTGTGAGTAAAGCTTAACCCTTGTTCAAACCATTTGCTTGGTAATTTTTTTAAAAAAAGCTTTTTAGCATAGAGGAATCCTAAGTGTTATAATGTTTGATGGCATCAGAGTAAAATTATATATCAGTTACATTAAATTCAGGTGCGTATGACAGAAAATGTGAAAAAAAAAACACAACTATTTATTCTCCCACAAAAAATAAATCTGGATATGGATAGGTCAGAGCTGTATTTCAGTTTTACAGTCTTTGGGGAGACAGACTTTAATCTTGCTTCTTTACCATTCTCCGAGTATGACTTTTACCTCTGAGTTCACCTAATGATCTAAGATGGCTTCTCAAGCTTCAGCGTTCCAGGAAATAAGAAGAAGAAAGTGGAAAAGACAAAAAGGTTCTCTTCTTGGCTGAGTCAGCTTCCTTTCGAAAGTCTTCCCAGAAGTTCCACAAAATGAGTCACATGGCATAACTGAGGGTAAAGCAGACTAGAAATGTGTTCTTCTGTTTGGGCACATTGCTTCCCTGTATAGTATTAGGTTTCTTTTTCTAAGAAAAAAAAGTTTAAATAAATATCTAGCAGCAAAGAGCAATCACTACACAAACAGCAACATACCATCCGTATGACCCTTCTAAACCAGGCAAATAGTATGTGTGCTTCTGGAAGTAGGTAGGGAATGAGTGGTGAAAAGTAAGGAGGCTGCACAAGTTCTCGGTAAATATAATTATTTGGAGACTGGGTAGCCTCTCACAGCTTGTTTTCAAGAATAGATATTTAGCAGCCTTCTTCTTCAATCTTTTCTTGTTCTTAATCAGTACTGTAGCTATATCTCTGAACTAAAGTTTTCCTAATTAGGGTTTAACTCCATATCATTTGACGTTCGTTTTTGGGAAGTTGAGGGAAGTTTTGTTGTAAACAGAGGTATCAATCCAGAAGTTTTATATATATGTGGATCTTTAATTTTTTTAAAAAATTCAACATTTACTTGTATATATTTGTGTATATATGTGTTTTTTTAAACTGATGTGCTACCAAATTTAAATATCAACTCTTCTTTAATTAAATCAAAAGTTTTACTTTACTATTGTAAATAGTGCTGCAATAAACATTGGAATACAAGTGTCCCTTCGACTTGATGATTTCCATTCCTCTGGGTATATTCCCAGCAGTGGAATAGCTGGGTCATATGGTATTTCTATCTGTAATTGAGGAACCTCCATACCATTTTCCATAAAGGCTGCACCATTTTGCAGACCCAACAGTGTATGAGAGTTCTTTTTTCTCTGCAACTTCATCAGCATTTATCATTCTCAGTCTTTTGGATATTAGTCATCCTAACTGAAGTGGAACCATCCCAAATGTCCATCATCAGATGAGTGAATATGGAAACCATGGTATATCTACACAATGGAATACTACTCTGCTATAAAAAAGAATGAAATACTACCATGTTTGCTACAACACGGATGTACTTAGAGAAAATTATATTAAGTGAAACAAATCAAGCACAGAAAGATAAATACCACATGTTCTCACTTTTTTGTGGTAGCTAAAAATAAATAAATAAACATACAAACAAAGAGTTGGGGAAAAGAGGACATAACAATCACAAAAATTACTTGAACTTGTTAAGACAAGTGAACAAATATGATGTAGTGGGAGGGGGGAGAGAGGTAGGGGGAAAAGAGGAATGGGTAAGGGGCATGAAAATCAATTACAATATATATTGAGAAGTTAAAATTAAAAAAATAAATAAAAATTTATACTTTACATTAGGTAATTGAAATGATGAATCAATAATGAGTAATGTGTATATATATGCATATATCACAGCTTTTCAACAAGTAGAACAGCAAAACTTACATACATACTATATTTTATTGAATGGAGATCTAAATTGATATATGTTTATAACATCACAATAAATGCTAATTACCTAGCTTGAATGAATCAGTTAATATATTCCTTCATATTATGGGTGGAGAATGTGGAAAAGTGAAATAAATACTTTTTTGACATTGTGTGGCAATTGGAATAAAGCTTGATGTTTATTTCACAAAGCAGTGTTTTTGAATCTATGATCCTCAGAGTCCCACAGTTCTGAATGTGCCTCTTGGCCTGCTGGTTTAAGAGTGAGAGAGAAAGGTTCTGGGATCTTTATCCTAGTGTCAAATGGATAAGCTGCATGTTTCACATATTTCTGAATGTCTGCAATATATTGTCAAAAACTGTGGTTATATCTGCCAAATTTGATCACTTCCCTTGAAGACAATGAATGAAACAGGTAACATATGATGTTTTATTATTAATAGGTTAGTAATATGGTCATATCCAGAAAATTGAATATTTCACTGAACATGTAGTATGCACATCATGTAGTGCCCACATCAAAAGAAAATCACACCTGTGGGGCACAAGTGGCTGGTGTTAGTGGTAATTTTTGCAGTTATACAGTAAAAGAAAGGTAAGCAATAGGAGGATTCAAATGAAGGTTTTCACATTGTAAGTATTATGCACTAATCTGCTGTTTTCCATATTTGCCTGCTTATTAGAAACACTTGGTAAGATTATTACACATATGGATTTCCAAGCTGCTCCCCTAAATATTCTGATTTAATAGGTCTGTAATGGTTTCCAGATCCTTATGATCAGGCAAGTTTGAGAGATGTAGCTCTAACCAATACAACTAACAGTGTTTTTCACATCAGACTGTGACCATATGCTTCTACTTAGAGGAAATTTGAACAGATTAAAAATTATGTAGTAAGTCTCCATATTTCTTTTGGCTTCTGATATAACCTTTCATTTTCTTCCACTGGTGACCTGAAAAGTTGTAGGAGGGTGGAAGCATCACTGGTTACTTTGATAAAAATAATTTACATGTCTGCAGGCTGAAACATCAAACCACATTTATAGACTGAATTTGATCTTGAAAAACATTAAAAATACAAAGAAAATTAAGAAAGCAATCTACATCAGGCCGGCAATATGCTGTGAGAATATAGAGAGTACTTTTTATATGTTTTTGGACAACAGAGCCTCTAATAAGGATTTAAAAAATAAGTAAATAAATAAATCAACTAATTCTTGTAAAAGTACTTTGTTTCCTGATGGTTCTCATCAAGCAAAACAGAACAATAACACGGCAAAAACAAAATGAAACAAAATTCAAAAAAAGCAAAATCGTGGAAAAATTCCTTTTGCTATATTCAGGCAAGTAACCATTACTTTGTATATGCTAGAGGTGAAATTTTGTTCTTTTCGATGCAGATCGAAACAACAGTAAAAAATGCATGTTAATAAAATAGCTCATTTTTTGGAAGACTTAATATTTGCATCAGCCTAAGCACCACCTGGAGCTATACAAGTGGCCTATGCTCTACAAGATGAGAAACGCTTCTAACAGATCATAGAGACACCCACTGCTTCTGCCTGCTGTTGGTTTTGTAGCCAATACATTCGTAAACACATTTTTGAACTCCCACAGGGTTCGTAGCACATACATTATTGATTTACAGGATATTAAAGGACACAAGATTTAGGTGCCTTGAATAACATCTTTTTTATTACTTACCATGTAAATCTTTTTCTTTTTGAAAAAATTAAAATATGAGTGCTCTATTTCTTCCAATTATTAGAAAATTTACAGCATTTCTTTCCCTATGTGCTACCCTTAAGTTTTCTGTGCCCTTACTTTGGCATGTGTAATAAAATGCTTAGCTTTTAATATCTGATGAAACACCCTGAGATCATTGTTATGAGTATAATAATTGAGTCTGTACTTTATCATGCATGTCTTGTTATATCAGGGATTTTACAGATAAGTAAGAAAAAGCAACATTGTTATAGGTTTTAATGACATGTAAACTATACACAAAAGGCTTTTTTCCCCTCAGAACTATTTTTAAATCCTTTGTTCGCTCTAAGCCTTTGGAGTCGATACCCCAGACCCCAGATAAAGAGACAGTATTGTATGGGGTAAACGAAGAAGGCATAGTTATTAGCTTGAGTTTTATAGAAGCTGCAGCATCAAAGAGAATATTGATGGAATCAATGAATAGTAACCTCATTGTCTCTCCAGCCACAATAACGTTCATTAAGAAAGATATAAAACATTTATACTTCCTTGAATACATGCCTTGACATTTTGGGTGCAGACAGGAGTCCTGCTCTTTTAAAATGATGTTGAAGTCTTCACATATGCTGGAATTACAGTATATTAGATGACACCGGTTTAGAATTTGTTCCTTGACATTTTACAGAGGAAGTAAAACGTAGTGATTAATGGCTTAGACACTGCATTTAGGAAAATTTAGCTTATATTCCAGCTTCGTCACTTACATGCTACGTAATGTTGAACAAATTTTTTAATTTCTCTAAGCCTCACTGTCTTTACTCACCAAATGAGGACTATAATATTGCCTCTCTCATAGGGTTATTGTAGAGACAAAAACAAGATAATGCATGTAAAGTGCATGGTGTAGGATCTTGTCACTACTGCAACTATTTCTGTTCTGTAAGCATGAACTACTATGTACCAAATCTGGACCCTTTCCCCAGCTGCCAACTTGTTCATTCCATTTTAAATGAGAAGTCTGTCTCTGAATTTACAGTATTCTGCACATATTTTTATTATACCTGTTATCAAACAGTATTTAAGTCATTGGTTTCCTTGATTCTTTCAAGTAACTGTGGGCTTATTGATAGCAGGGACCATTTCTTGGATTTCTTTGAATCCCCCACAGCTTACACAATCTTGACACTTAGTAGGCACTTAGTATATATTTTATTGATTGAATGAATGAATTGGAAAAGAGCAAGCCATTGCTGCACCTATTTTATATGAATTTATCTATGGAAATATCAGAAGGACCTTATATAACATAATCTAACCTCCTTAATTCAATTCTTTGTCATCAGGAATATAAAAATAAAAAGACATGGTCCTTGATTAAAGGGTACAAAAGTTCAATAATGCTGATTGAGTAAGTACTGGAGATCTAATGGATGGCATGGTGACTAGCTGATAATACTGTATCATACACTTGAAATTTGCTAACAGAATTAATCTTAAGTGTTCTCACCACACAAATTAGTAACTATAAGGTGGTGGATATATTAATTAGTTTGATTGTGGTAATCATTTCACAATGTATACATGTATTAAGACACGTTGTATACCTTAAATATATACAATTTTTGTCATGCATACCCCAATAAGGCTGGAGAAAAAAGACATGGTCCTCAATCTCTAAAAACTTATTTTCTTAAAGGGGAAACAGGCATATAAGTAAATCATTCTACAGCAGTAAAGGTCAATTCAGTACTAGATGTGTTACCAACTACTATGGAAGCAAAATGAAGGTGTGGTCTGCAAAGTACTCACAAGTATTCTGAGCCTGGTTGTGAGGGAGGATCACAGATGTGGAGGAAGGCACTTCAGGCAGAAGAAACAAAACAAGCAGAGATCCTGAAGTGAGAAAGAGCATGAAATCATTTGTGTTAGTTTGATATCTTGCATAACTTTTAGAAGAATTTTGCTTCAATTCAGTTGAGAAATGATGAGGGACAACAATAGACAACTATCAGTGGAGATAGTTGTATATGTTTTCGAGGGTTGCCATAACAGAGTACCATAGACTGAGTGGCTTAACATCAGAACTCTATTTCCTCACAGTTCTAGAGGCTAGAAGTCCAAGATCAAGGTATTGGCCGGGTTGGTTTCTTCTGAGGGCCGTGTGGGAAGGATTTGTTCCTGGCCTTTCTCCTTGGCTTGTATGGCCATCACTCACTGCGTTTTCACATTATCTTCCCTCTTTATGTGTCCATGTCCAAATTTCCTCTTTTTATAGGGACAATAATCATGTTGGATTATAGCCTGACTTAATGACTTCATTTTCATTTAGTTACCTCTTTAGACACCCTATCTCCAAATAGGGTCACATTCTGAGATACTGGGGGTTAAGACTTCAACATCTGAATTTGAGGAGGGACATAATTCAGCTTGTAACATTCTCACTCCCCAACATTAATGTTCTTCTTGCTTGAAGAACATATTTACCCCATCCCCAAAGCCTCAAAAGTCTTAACCCATTATGGCATCAAATCAAAGTCCAAATTATTACCTAAATGTCATCTAAATCTAGTATGGGTGCAACTTGAGGTATGATTCATCCTGAAGCAAGTTTCTCTCCAACTGTGAACCTGTGAAATCAGGCAACTTATCTGATCCCAAGTAAACTAGTGATTTGGGTATAGGATAGATATTCCCATTCCAAAAAGAAAGAAATAGGAAAGAAGAAAGGGGTCATGAGCCCCAAATTCCATCAACTTTTTTTTTTATTATTGTGGTAAAAAAACACGTGTCATGATATCTATTCTCTTAGCAAATACTTTTTAAATTATACAGTACAGTACTGTTAGCTATAAGCATAGTGTTGTATAATTAAACTTTAAGGCTTGGGAACAATCCTCTCTGGCTCCAAACTCTGTCCTCCAGGTCCATTACAGGGGTAGTTCTGCCCCTCAGCCCTGTGAAGTGGCAGCCTAGCCCACTAAAACTGAGAAGGTGACCCTGCCCTTTGAAACTGAGAAGGAGACAGCCCTCTCCACCAAACCTGTGCCATCTGGGCCTGTGGTAGCAGTGGCAGCCCTTCCAACCTCTGAACTACCTTGAAGATCATTCTTCCCTTTTCATGAAGAATAACACATTTTCAAAGCTGGATAGTTCTATTGGCTCCTCCTGTAAAACACCAGAAGTCTGATATCCTTCTTTCATTTTATTCCTTCACTGTCCCCTTCAGTTCAAGCTGGAAACATTTCTGTAAAATTCTCAAAAACCTTTCTGGCGTCCCTTGCAATCCATGGGGACTCAAGGCACCAAACAAGAGGTAAAGGCCCAGAGAGCAGGGCAGTTTCTCTTTCTCTGGAGTATACTGAATAATACATATTTTAATACCATAAAGTGGGGTGCTGCTGTAATAAATACCTAAAAATGTGAAAATGGCTTTAGAAGTGTGTAATGCATAGAGGTTGGAAGAGTGTTAAGGTGCACATTAAGAGAAGTCTAGATTCCCTTGAAGAGATTGACACTGAAGGTGATTCAGTGAGGGCTCAGAAAGAAAAAAGGAAAGTTGTAGAGAAAGATCCTATTATCTTAGAGAAAATACACGTCATCATAAACAGAATATTGTTAGAAATGTGAATGCTGAAAGTGCTTCTGGTGAGGTCTCAGGCAGAAATGAGGAATGTTATTGGAAACTAGGGGTGATCCTTTTTGTAAGGTGGCAAAGAACTTGGCTGAATTCTGTGCTGTTATTTGTGGAAAAGAGAACTTTTAAAGTAATAAATTTGAATATTTAGCTGGAGATATTTTTAAGGAAAGCATTGAAGGCATGGCCTTGTTTCTTTTGGGTGCTTAGAAAAAATGCAAAAGGAGAGATAAATGGGAAAGGAATTGTTAAGCAAAAAGGAGTCAGAACTTGAAGATTTTGAAAATTCTCAGCCTTATCCATATTGCGAAAAATTGAGGTAGCTTGTTTTAGATTGCACATCAAGAGTGTGGCTGGATAACCATTTGCTAAAGAAATTCATGTGTAAATGATGAATCCAATCAACCATCTCAGCAGAAGTCTGGAATAGAGATGCTGTTATGCAGAGAACATCTGTGGAGGACCCTACTGCCAGTACTAAAATCTGTATTAATCAGAGTTCTTCAGAGGAAACAGAGCCAATAGGATATGCGTGTGTACACACACACACACACACACACACACACATATGTATGTATGTATGTGTATATATATATATATATATATACACATATATACATTTATGTGGTCTGGCAAGTCCAAAATCCACAGGGTAGGCTAGCAGGCTAGAGCCTAGGGAAGAGGTGATATTGCAGCTCAAGTCCAAATGCAGTCTGGAGGCAAAATTCTCTTTTTCTTGGGGCACTGTAGTCTTTTTCTTCTGAGGCCTTCAACTCATTGAATGAGACCCACTCACCTTATGAAGGGGAATATGCTTTACTCAAATTTTCTTTGCTGATTTAAAGGTTAATCTCATCTAAAAATACCTTCACAGTGACATCTAGACTGCTGTTTGACCAAATACATGGGCATCGTGGCCTAGCCAAGCTGACACATGAAATAAAACATCACATAAGGGAAATCAGAATGAATTTGAGAAATGTAAAGAAGGTAGCACTGTTGACAGAGTGTTGCATTTTTGTAGATGGTGAGAGAGGGAAAAGTGAAATATAGCTTCCAATTTTCTGACTTGTGTGATAGTTGTTATTAAGTAAAATTTTAGAATAAATGGGGATTAATGAAACCATGAGATTTAAGTTACTATGGATAATTGAGACAGATATGTGTGATAACTAGATGGATATAATGGTCTGAAGCTCAAGAAAGCATTTGAAGCTGTTCACTTGTCTATAGTTGATATATAGACCCATGATGACAAACCACAGAGTTAGATTTCTAGAATGTTTCTATATGAAAATCTTTAATATATAAGCTTCATCATCTGTTACTTATGTTTGTAGATCAAAATAATTTAAAGAAATCTGTCAGTCAATTTTGAGAAGTTATATAATTCAATATTTTATTATAAATATAAATTACATCACAAGTGAAATATCTAACTCTTCAATTATCATTTCTAAATCTTCTATTTCATCTGATTATCTTTAAATAATGCTACTTATTTACTTTTTGAGATTATAAAGTATTTATTCACCTAATGGTAACATTTCTGATCTCTTCATCAACGAAGGAATGAATATATCCATATGTTTATTTCAAAATCTGCTGTTTTTAATTTTCTTTTACAGAGTTTCCATTTGAAGATGAAAATTTAGTGCTGTGTGAGTGTTTTTTTCCCACAATGAGTCAATTAAAAAAATGACTTCACTCCTAAATCACTAAAAATTGCCATATTCTGCAATTATATGTTCTGTTTTTCAGGTTAATTTATACCCTGTTACCATATTGATGTAAAACACCACTTTCTTTAACACCAAAAAGCTTGTAACGTGATTTTTAAGTTATTTTTATACATTCAAAAAAAAAGACAATATAAGGGTATATAAGACAGAATATTAAAGTCCTTCTGCAATTTCATGCACCAGAATAGAACATTTTAACAATTTGGAGTATATTTTTCTCTAATATTAAGGTTATATAAACATACTTCTATTTACCTAAATAAAATGTTAATATACATGATGTTTTGCCTTAGATTTACATTTTAAATTTTTAAATTAAAATATGACAACCACTATAGGAAAGTAAACAGATTATAATTGTACAACTTGCTGAATGATCCCAAAGTGAACATACATAAGTAACCATCATGAAGGTCAAGAAATAGAACATTCCTATAATCCCAGAAGCTGTATTGCTACTATTTCCCAACTATACATCTGTCTTCCTTTTCCAAGTTTATCATTATTTTGACTTTTAACAACATAGGTTAGTTTTGCCTATTCTAGAACTTCATATAAATGGAATCATATACTATGTATTCTTTTCAGTTTGTCTTCTTTTGCTAAAATATATTTTTGTAAGTTTCATTTATGTTTTTCTGTGTAGCAGATACTAATTTTCATTTCTATATTGTGTTCCATTACATAAATATTCCACAATCTATTTATCTGTTCTTTTGAAAAATTTTTGGCTTATTTTCAAATGTTGGCTATTAAATATAGTGCTACTCCGAACATTGTTGTACATGCTTTTTGCTGCACATGTACACCTAAGTATATATCTCAGAGTGGAACTGCTTCCTGGGCCTTCAGTTATGCATATGTTTGCCAAAAATAGAAAAAAAATATGTTTACCACAAAGTGTAAAATACTAAACAGTTTTCCAAAGTGTTTTTTTTTACCAATTTATAGTCTCACAAGCAGTGTTTAAATGTTCCGCTTGCTCCACGTCCATGCCAACTCTTGGTATTGTAGGTCATTTTTAATAGTAGCCATTTTGATGGGTATGTAGTGACATCCCATTGTGGTTTGAATTTTCATTTCTCTGATTATTAATAAGTTTGAGCAACTTTTCATATTTTCATTGCCATCTGTGTATTTTCTTTTGTGCAGGGTCTGTTCAAGACTGGTGCCCAATTTTATTGGGTTGCCTTTTCATTTTTGATGGTTTTCAGCCTAAATTTTCACTTAAAATAAATGTTGGCTATTTTTTAATATCAATGTATAAGATTTAAATCAAACTTTAAAATTAGTAAAAAATGTTTTACTCATGACTGTAAGTCCAGAATTGTATAGGTAATGTTTTTTGTGAGTAAACCAATGTTTACCTCTACCAAATCAGAAGAACATGGGAATGGAGAGGACTTCCTGGTTAGCTCATTTGGTTAGAGCATGGTGCTGATAATACCAACATCAAGGGTTTGAAACCCTCCCTTTACCGGCCAGCCACCAAAGAAAAAAAAAGAAAAGAAAGTGATTGAGAACTCTGGCTTGGGTCTGCAGAGCTTTTTGGCACTTTGTATTCTTGAACATGTTGTTTAAAACATTCAATATAAGACAGTAACTCTACTATAAATTTTGAATAATAATAGTAACGAATTCATAAGGCTTTTATGAATGAAAAAATGCATGCAATTACTTCCCATAGTGCTTGACATACAATAAACACTTAATGCGAATTGTTGTTATTTGTAATGATACATAAACAGTAAGATATCTCTGTAGGAATTACCCAGATTCCAAAGGTTGGTATAACTAGTTACTCTCTCGTCACTTCTCTTCCCTCCTGGGTACACAGCTAGATTAAATTTCCTACCTTCCTTTATGGCTAGATGTGGCCTGGTGAGTGAGTACTGCACTGAAGAATATAGGCAGAAGAACTATACACCACGTCCAAGCATGGCTCACAATCTATAATCTCTCCATTCTCTTATCTACCAGCTGAATTTTCATGCTCTGGGTGATCTTGGGAGGAAAGCATTAAAGATGGCAGGGCCTCTGGATCTCAATGTTTATGTAGAACAATGTCCTTGCCTCCACTGTCTTCCACATTCCTTCTGCTTTTTACTCTTGAACCATTTGATTCTGGGCAAGTGATGTCTTTAAAATTTAGTTTCTTTATTTGCAAAATGGAGAATATAATAATAAATATTCAATAGCTTTTTGTGTAACATAACTGAAATAACATATATACAACATAGCACCTGTCACATAGTAGGCATTCAATAAATCATTTTTGAATGAATGAATAAACTCAAGTGTTTAGCGGAGGGCTATTTTTATAGTAATAATCAGTGCTAGCACTATATTTTTCTATAAAAGATAAGATCACCCCCAAGCTAAAAATAGAATAACTTGAGAGAAGAAAGTACAAAATAGCTGCTCTGTATAGTGTGTTCAGGAATCAGTAAATGATGAATGATAGAATCAATCAGCATAAAACAAAGGCTATGGACAGATTTCTAATTATTTCTCCAAAGTACACAGTGGAGTTGACTGGTGATACAGAGCTGAAAGTTAGAACATAGTCAAGGTTGAAGGACTCTAAAGAGTTGAAGAAGTTGAAAACAAAAATCAAATTTACCTTTTAAACAGCATCTTGCTTTATCAGTCTATTGAAAAGTATGTTTACTGCCTATTAGGTGGCAAAGTCAATGTTAAAACTGAGATTACTCTCCAGTTACTGGTCTTAGTCCTGTAATTCAGCAACTTTAATTTAAAAAGTTTTATTTCTTAAAAACTAAAATGGAAAGCTCACATATTCTAAAATCAAAGAGGGCCAAGCTTGTGTTTATTGTAGGAATTTTTGTAAAAAGAGGAGTTCTTTGCTTGTATGATATTTCGTGTCGAAACAGAACTAAACATATGTTCTTTGCCATTTGCATTGATGCTGTACACTTTTTTCAAACTTAAAGTTTCCAATTAATTTTTTCAAATCTCTATTATGATTAAAAGTCAGTTTTTATTTTAACATATTTATGGCAAACCGTTTGAAATAAAATATGTAAAAAGTAGTATTCTAAATTATAGAAACACAAACTTTTTTGTAGCTGACTTTTAATCATCCTCTCATTGTTATGGAATGGATGCGCAAAGAAGCTCCAGACACTTGGAGAGTCAGAAAGTTTATTATGCTAGCAGGACCCAGGCTTACTCACATTCTGAAATCCTGGGACCCCGCCCTGAATCTTACAAGGCTTTTTATAGGAAGGTTAGGCGGGCTCTTGAATTCATGTGACTTGAGCAGGCAGCTGATTATTAACTGGGCTGACTTCTGGGGGCCCTAGTAGATAAGCACAGTTAGCCACAGGGGCACTGCATAAGCACAAATAATTTTTAATCTTGAGTTTTCCCAACACCATGAAACATGAATATATAAACAATTTCTTAGTTTCTTGTCCTCATTGAAAAGAATTATAAGCATATATTGTAGAGTAGCCCCATCTTCTGACAGTTTGAAGTACAATGAATTCATCTTGATTCAAACATTTTATTTTTGCTGCTTTCAAATGGTTTAAATGAAAGATAAGTTGAACTAGAGTCTGAAATATTTGAAGTGTGTAATTTTAAATAAGTGGCATGATTATTTTTTTGTAATTGGAGTCCATGCCTTCTGAGTGTTGTATCTTTATGTACATTTTACAGGAAAAATGCTCACTACTAGGGTTGAGCTTTAAAATAAAATATAGCCAATATCTAATATCTGACACATAGATAATTTAGCATTTGAAAGGAAGCATTTAGAATGCTTGCATTATGAAACATTTAAAGACAGAGAAAAATTGTCTAGGAAGACAATAAACAATCTCAGTGTGGGTCTTGAAAGTGACAATTTCAATGTTGGTGGGACCTGGAAACTCCACTAATTTTAGTTCTCAAGTATCAGCCTCAAAGCACTAAATACTAAACCACCAAACTAGTAAGGCTAGCCTTGGTGAGGAGTGGGGGGAGTTGGAGTGTCTGAAACAGTTATAAATTACAAAGGGAGAAACCCAGGGGAAAAACCTAAAACAGGTTAAGAGCAATCAGTCTAAAAGGAAGAAAAGGACTGCAACCTCAGCATTTCCATAGAACCTGGCTCAAGTTTCAAATGGTGGTAGGAAAGCAGCTCCCAGCTCTGTTTATCCCTTACTTGCTTTTTCTTCTGGGTGATGATGATCACTATGAAAAGACATGGAGATGATCTCAGCCAAGTCAGCACTGTGTACATAATTTTACACAATTATTGTACACCTCTCCTGAGGTGCCTGTCAGTTTCTTGTGAGAAAATAGACTCTTTTAATCTGCGATGTTTGGTTCACAGCCCCTCTGTTCCTGATAAGACTTCAGGACTCAACCTTCTCCCATTGCACATTAGGACTGTTATTGTCAAACATGCAAAATAACTGCACATTGGAATTGGAGTGGGTTGGGAGGGAAGCATTTCACCCTTTTATTGCAAAATAAAAATGGGGGGGGGCTAAAAGAATTCTCTGGAGAGATTTCACAACCTTAGAAAGTTGACATCTTTGTGCCTTCTCACAGCCTTCTCAATTTCCTTTCGATATGTGAGTACTCTCAGTACTTAGAATCCGTCTCTCCCTCTCTCAGCTGTGTGTATGTGTGTGTGTGTGTGTGTGTGTGTGTGCGCACGCACACACACACACACCCATGGCTTTCTCTGGGGATTAGAGCATATTTGGTTGTTAAGAGCCGGGCTTTTCAACAGCAATTTTCCAGATAGGGTAGGCAATTAAGAAAGGACAGTTCTTACCATCTCAAGAAAACATTTCAAAAAGGAAGATGAGAAGAGAAAGAAGAAAGAGGAGAGACTATTGAATGATCAAGAGAAGAGCAATGACAGTCTTCTGCTTTTTGGTACTGGCCCAGACTAGAGTAAGCTTCATGTAAAGAGAAGGACTGGGCTGGAGAATGCAACCCCACCCAACACCCCACTGTTCTTCCTTTTGTCACTGCCTGAACCTTAGCTACCAGCAGCCCCCCTGCCCGCAACTTGGTCAGAGCTCCTGTCTCCCTCTTTATGGAAAAAAAACTCAGATAAGAGAATGAGAGAAGGAATACATGCATTTCAATATTTGTTAAAATATTTAGAATCCTTCCTTTCCTTAACTGACTCTTGGTTTTTCATCTCACTACTGCGGCACAGACCTGAGTTGAGGGTGATCCCCCACTACCTCTTTACTTAACTATAGAGTGAGTGATGAAGCTTTAACCCTGGGGAGACCTAAACCCTTATGTTCTCAATGTGACATAACATGAATCTTCAGAATTTATCATACTAGCAATGCAAATCTGTCCTTCTGTGTACCCTTTGGGCTTTTAAGTTGTTTTATTTTATTTTATTTTTCATTATGATAGGATAATAAGGTCTCTTCAGACTATAGCCATACGGTACATACACACATTTTTTGTCTCTAAAATTGATGTGCAGGTTTATTAGCCAACCCCATCCCCACAGCCAAATATATAAATCTTAGCATATAGCCTTGATGAATTAAAATATCAGCCTGATCCCTTTATAAAGAAGACATAATCACTTGCTCAAATACCTTGCAATTTCTTACTTGCTTCCTCATTTCTGAGGCTTTAATTTACTGCCACCACTATGGCAATGAGAAATGTGATTTGAGAATTTTAGAATGTGGAGGTTTATTTTTGACACTTAGAGAAATAGTAAATACTACTTGAAAGTTTTCGTAAAAAATCGAGTTTCATTAGGCAAAATGATGAACTTCAATAGCGTGAAGATTTGTGAAAGAAAATGCCACAAATCAGAATGAAATAAGAACATGGCTTACAAAAATGATAGCAGGTATGTGGAAACAGATACCATTATACTGGCCATAATGAAAACAACAATAAATAAGAAATTTACTGTTTTTAAAATAGACATCTCTTGAGTTAACATTGAATTAACATAGAAAAAGCAGGCAGTTGCTTCATTATAAATATTACAAAATTACAAATGATTTAATTATACTTCTTAAGATACACATTCATTATAGACATCTCAGTGCTAAGAGTGCACTTCCAGTTTTACTAAAGTAGGCACGCTAATAAGTAGGCATATAAAAATATTCCTAAAGAGAAATGTGGCACTCTGTTTACATTTTTTTCTATCAGTTTCCTGAGGATAGGTTGCAATTAAAATGTTTCATTGACCCACAATAAATATTTTTCTCTAGGAACACTTGTTGAAACTTGCTTTTTATTTTCACTAAACATTACTGCAGAAGTATTATAGGTTTATTGTTTAAAAATTGTTTATGCAGAAAGAGAGATAAAAAAAAGTCTCCTCCATGTCACATTTCTTACCTTTGTTTATGCATCCAGATATTTTCTATGCATAAGCAAATATACACAGAGAAATATATCTCTATCTCCTTGGCTGTCTCATATGAGAATATTGGTATGTCATCATCTAGTAAAATTGTTAGGGCTTAGAGTGTGTGCATTAGTAATGATTATTGCTATGAAATAGACTTCCCAAAATATCTATACTCACACCAACAGTGTTTAAGAGTTTTTGTTTTCTCACATCTTACAAAAACTAGGCATTACATTATCAAACACCTTAATCTTTATTAATCTAAGAGATGACCATAGTGTTGAGATTTCTACATGTCACTAACTCTTTTTTTATAGAAACAAAAATGCTGTGAGAAAATGCCTTATGTGAGCATTCTCTAATTTTAATAATGTTTAATTATTTTGATAGACTATAACAGTAAGTAGCCATTTGCCCAAAAATAGTTCTGATAGTTTGATATGGAGTAGAATCTTATTCTCCCTTTTAGTCTATACTTCTTGTGTATCTTGTGTGCGAAATAATAGTAGTAATAGTGACAATAATAAACTGTATATATCAAAACAATAAAAATAACAGGATAATTATTCTAGGTGTTAACATTAATTTCAGATTTGTTTCAGTCAATAGACATTTGTTTTATTTTAAAATAATAAAAAAGTCTAACAGAAGTTGGGCACCATAGAAACAGTTTAGTGAAGCAATAGCTCTTTCTCAAAAGAATATGTGTTAATTGCATGTTTTAATAACACTGTAGTTTTACTTCTAATATCAATATATTATTCAAATTTTAAGTTGAATTATAGCAAGCTAGCATAAAGAAGAAGTTGATTCCATACCCTAATCTCAGTAAATTGGCTGAAAATGTTCAAACACGAATTTTTAACAGGTAGTTTTTGATAAAGTTTACAAAACCCAGCTCTCCTAGGAAGTTAAAGCTTACTATAACCTGGTGGATATCTAGTATCAAAAACGAACAAGAGTTTTTCAGAAAGATAATTACAACTAGAAATTCATCAAGGAGACATGCTTAGAATCACAAGCTACATTTAATTGGAGAAAATGCAAAATTCTTTTACTTCTCCTTGGTATAACTTAGAAATGAGATAAATTGTATAGGAGTTTCATAATGAAACTATCTTAAGAAAATTGAATTGTCTAATCAATTAATAAATGGACAGTTTTAATCAGTTCTTAGATAATATCCAGGAGTACCAAGTAATTAATCAAATTTTGATTTACTATTTGTTCAGCAATTGCTTTTGCATTGTTAGACATTTCACTACTCGATAGAAATAAAATGGTGAGTGTAATAGACATGGTATCAACTTATAGGGCGATTACAGCTTAATTGAATAAAAAAGAACAAATTTATGCAAAAATAAATTACAGACCGTCCCTTCAAATTGTAATGAATCTTAAGATTTAGAAAAACTAGATAAAACAACAGTTTACATACTACCCAACAAGCTAGGGCAACCCGATTATTATTAATGTTATTAGTGTTGATATTGGCATAATTATGTTTGCAGGGCATCCAGATCTGTTCACCGACATTGAAATTTTTATTAACCACAGATAAAACTCTTTCTTCCAATATTTAAAAAGAAAATTAGAGTGTAAGAATGTTTAGGGTAAATGACTAATAGCAGATCTTTTCCTAGAAGCAAATTTTGATGTGGTATTTAAAATGAGAGTACTGATAAGAATTTGGGAAAAGATATGCATTCAGAAGAGACTTGGAAACATGCAGATAAAAAAATTTGTTGCCTTCACAACTTTGAGAGGTGAACCATGCCACAAGAATATCAGGTATTTACAATCCTTTGAAGTTGTTACAACGAGCAAACGGAAAGGACATTCTTGGGTGGGAGGGGGGAGAGGGAGGAGGGAGGGAGGTTTCGGTGATGGGCCATAATAACCAACTACATTGTATATTGACAAAATAAAAATTAAAAAAAAAAAGAATATCAGGTATTTAACTCCACCGGCTATTGTCCTTTACTATTATTCATTTCTAAATACTTTTATTATTTCCTATGTTCACCATGTGTGCTTTGTAGTTATATTATGAAGCAATCAGATTTCTTATGAAACTGAACAAGCCATGAAAGTTTCAAGTTTGATGTATTTTCCTTTGATTTATTTGTATACAATTTCTGTAAAATGCATAATTACCCATGAGACATTTAAAACAAAAAAAGATGCCAAGAAACTAATGTGTTTATATATCCACAATTCTGTGCAGTAATTAAAAATAAAACATGTTAAGAATATTGATAGCCAGGCTAAACAAATATAAAGAATTATGCATCATTATCGTTCATATTGAAAATGATTCCTTTGATTCTGAGCATATGATACTAAATTGAATAATTTGCTCTGGGAGCTCCTCCCAACAGGTTATGTGTATAATGTATGTAGCCTCAGGTTTGTATCTGTGATAGAAATCTACATAATCTGCTGTTTTAGTGATATTTCATTTTTTCCCCATTTGGCCTCATTTATTGGTGGTGGTGCATGCTAATATAGTTTATCCATTTCACGGGAGGGGCCTTCAACATCTTAGTGGTTTAGCATTCATAATAATGTATGATTAAAAGATGAAGGAAATTGGTCTGATCCTCAGGGAAATGAGCTATTCATTTCAGGATACTGACAATGTAATTATAGGTATCAATATTAAATGTAGGAAAGGTTAGTCATAGATTCAAGCTGTTTTAACTCTTACTTCTGTCAACCTTGTATGTTTACTAATAATGCTTAACTTCAGACTGTACTGAAAGAAAATCTAAAGAGCCCCAGTGAAAATTACTTTGGTTCCTGTTGTGAGTTTTCGCAAGATTCCAACTCACAAAATGCTTGTGCTTCATCAGGATTCCAGAATAAAATTTAACCATCTTTGGCAAATCATTACTAAATTAAAAAATATATATATTGAATCCTATGTTAAAGTGAAATGTATATACATATTTTTTTTTTAAAAAATCAAGACTTGAAAGTAGAGCAATGATAGAAGAAACAGGTTTTTAATGAGATATTTTTCTTCAGAATATTGTTTTTAAATCACAGAAAAATATATACTGCTTTCATTGTGAACATGAAAAACAAGTAAATGAAGGCTGAAAATGGAATTAGTACTTCAGGAAATTTTTTGAAATACATATTTTGATATTAAGTAATTATAAATATTTATATATTTTTTCATTATGTATATATCCTTTTCCAATATTATGTTGATTTTATGTTGAGATAATCATTTTAACATATGTATACGATATCTAGGAAACTGAATTGAATGTCATAAAAATGCATTTTTAACTTCATAGAAGTCAAAATAAAAAGGGGAAGTATGACATATAATCCTCTCAGTCCTTGAATAGCTTTGAGATATCAGATCAGCTGCTCTAGTAAAAGGTGAGTCAAAACCCTAAATAAGTGTGCCTTTGCTTCTCTTTTTTTAAGGAAATCCCCAAGATTCATTTATTATTATTACTACTACATTGTGAATAGTATTCTTTTTCTCTTTTTAGAGAAATAAAACAATACATCCCAGTGTGGAGCTTGAAAAATTGTGTTTGTATGGTGGAAACCTTTTGAAAATTCTATAAAGCAGCTTGAGATATTGTTCTATTCAATTTCCAGCTATTGATCCAACTGAATGCTTGTTTGGAGATTGCCTTTGCAGCTTTATTTGAACACAAGAAATACTTTTGTCTTTAGAGAGAGGGTGTTTGGGGATTTCATTTACATGAGACACATCTCATGTATACAGATTCCTCATGCTGAGGGCAATACAGACATTCTGCCCTTGAAATGCTTATTGGACATCTCAAATCCCTGTGTCTATACATGCACATGCACTTATAATAAAACGAGATGGTTAACAGATGACATCTGATGAAGCTAATTCTTTGAGTACTAGAAAAAACATTCACATATAAACTAAATTAAATAGTTCAAATTTGGATCTGTTTCCTAGCAGTGTATGTAAATAGATTCCAAATCAAGATTCCAGATGCCAGGCATAACAAAATTAAAATTATATTGATTGCAAAAAGTTTCTATTCTGTAAGAAGTTTTTCAGGATCCACTAGGCAAATCTGTAAATAAAAGGACATTCATCTCAGAAGAGATATGTATCCTCTGTGATATTCATGAATGAAGCTAGTTCCATGTTATCAGAATGGGATGCTATTAGCTAGTGGTGCTGAACCACAAACAGAATTACTAGCACAAAAAAGAAAGAAAGACATGAACCTGAAGAAAATATTATGAATACAAACCCTGCTGATTGATTAGGAGAGAACCTCACTCTAAGAATACTTGTAGTGGTTAAAATAAATACTTGGTATTAGTTCTTTTGCTGTCTTTTTCTTTCTGTCTTTCTTTTTCTGTTTGCTTGTTTGTTTGTTTATAACACAATTTGAAAAAATGAAAGACAGATTCATAACCAGTTACTGCAATGGTCAACCACCGTGGCAACATCTCAAGGTTCACTTTGAACAAGCTGCATGGCGATACCCTGGGAAACAAAAAATGAAAACCACAATAATCATGAAGCCAGCAATTACATCATTGCATAATTTAGATCATTGCTGGTTTAACTAATATCATAATTAATTTCTAAACAGGTTTTCTTATTTCTCTTTTATTAACAAAATGTGAAAATAAATACAAAAAAATATGGATAAATAAAAATAAGCATAACATTTAGTGATGGCTTTTATCCTGCATTCCTGCATGCAATTTCCTTGGCAGATAAATGAAAGTGAAAATATCTTGTCGACTAAATAGTAGTTAAAATTTTAGTTGGTTTGAATCTTATGAAACTAATATTAAAATTGTGCACATACCAGCATTTGATATATTCAGCGATAGCTCAAAGCACACACTTTATACAAGTATGGAAGAACTGTTACATTTAAATTTGAAGTTGCTATCTTATTGCATTTCCGAATGTATACTGTTTGAACGTATCCTTAATGTGAATCTTGTTTCTGCAGATTATGGTTCCCAAATGGTATTAAAATGTTGACTCAATACTGAGTCAACCATAGTTAAAAAGACCTCTTGAAAGATGTAATTAGCCCCAGGGTCAAAGAGGAATGTGCAGTTGAAAAAGTGTTCAAGAGAATTCAAGTGATTTGCCTGAGATTTAGCTCTAGAGAACTGCATCACACTCTTCCGTAATTCTTTGATCCTCGATAAAAGTCAGTTAGATACAGAAGTAGAATGTGAAAGTCAAAGTATGTATGGTTTTCAAGGTAGTGCTTTGCTTCTCTGTCTGTCTGTCTGTCTGTCTCTCTCTCTCTCTGTCTCTCTCTCTCAATACTCTTTCTAGATATGCCAGCATTTTCCGAATTTATAGATGAAGAAACTGAAGTACACCATAAAATAGAAAGTCTGCCTGAGGAACTGGTGGAATTGGGCTTTGAATCTAAGTTCAGTCTGATTCTAGAGACTGATTCCCTAATATCAGGCATTACAGCACAATGGTTAAGAGTATTAATTCTCAAGTCAAATCAACAGGGTTTGAATCCTGGATGTGACCTATAAGCTGTGGGATCTTGGGGGCTTATTTTCTCACATATAAAATGTGTATAATACTAGTGTCTATTCATAGCATTGTGAAAATTAAATGAGTTAATGTATGTAAATCATTTAGAGTAGTGCCTAGAATTTACTGAGCCCTGTATATGTTGGCACCTGATATCACTGCCT
Source organism: Galeopterus variegatus (assembly GCF_000696425.1). Lineage (NCBI taxonomy): Eukaryota > Metazoa > Chordata > Mammalia > Dermoptera > Cynocephalidae > Galeopterus > Galeopterus variegatus. Next base: position 307,118 of record NW_007728167.1, on the reverse strand, counting down.
TGTTTGCTGCTGGGATTAGACTGAATATTTAGACTTAGTTTTGTTAAGGTTTCTACACAATAGGTCTGGAACCTGACTTTTCAGGATTATTTGATGTGATACAATAACGCATCACACTAAATTACCAACATGATGAAAATGGAATATTGACTTAGTATTTCAGATAGTCTTACAAGCTTTTGTAAAACAGTATTGATTCATCTTCAGATGGAAGGTTAGTGTAAGATGTGAAAAGAAAAGTTTATGAGGGTAGAAAACATTATTGTTATGTTATAAAAATGCTTATGTGAAAAATGGCACTTTATTATTCTAATCTTTTTGTTGCTACATAACAGTTTTAACCCACTTCCCTAGCCTGGGGAGATGACAGAGAAAAAACAAATGAGAAAGAAAACTTGAAATATAAATTGATACATCTAATATTATACTTCTTTTTTCTTTCCACCTTTGGCATGCTTAAATGAAAAATGATTTGTGCTGCAGATTCTCATTAAGTGAGTTTTTGTGTCAAATACAGCAGCATAGATACATTGGACGCTGCTACAATCAAAATGATTTTATGTTTGTCTGCCATAAACACAACCCAAAGCAGTCGCCATTGTCTTTTTCTACTTTGTTCTCCAAGAGAGAAATAGTGAGGCAAATGTCAGTATATGGTGTCAGAATCCAACTATGTCACCTCTTAGAGAAACCTTTACCTATGTTTTATCTTTCTGTCAGGGACATAGAACGATGCATTGAAGTGTGATTAAAAGAGGTTTCAGAGATAAAAGCAATAAATTAAATCATGCATTTATAGGATGAAAGTAAATTCCCTTCTAACAGAGCTATTTTAAAAGTTTAAACAGATTCTTTGCATGTTAAGTTGTTTTGTCAGTCTCAGAAAAAAATGAAATCATTATGATACAATTTTATTGGAAACAAGAACTCAGACTCATTATAACTTATTCTTTCTGTATTAAATATTGTGATAGGCTGAATTGTGTCTTTCTAAAATTTGTATGTTTACGTCCTAACCCCCAGTACCTGAGATTGTGAGTGTATTTGGAGATAGGGCTTTAAAGAAATAAGTCAAGTTGAGGTCACTAGGGTGGTCCCTAATACAATCTGGCTGGTGTACTTCTAAGAAGAGCAGATTAGGACACGTGGAGAAACACCAGTGGTGTGCAAGCCAAGGAGAGGCCTCAGAGGAAGCCAGCTTTGCCATTTCCCTGATCTTGGATTTCCAGTCTCCAAAAGTGTGAGAAAATAAATTTCTGTTCTTTAAACCACTCAGTCTGCAGTATTTTGTTATGGCAGGTTGATGCAATATTGTGTCAAATTATCATTTTATCTATATATACTAGTTTGTTTTTTTGTTGCTGATAACACAATACCTGAAACTGGGTGATCTATAAAGAAACAAAAAGTATTTCGTTTTTCTTTTTCTTTCTTTTTGACTGGTAAGGGGATCGCAACCTTGGCTCGGTGTCGTCCGTACCATGCTCAGCCAGTGAGCGCACCAGCCATCCCTATATAGGATCTGAATCTGCAGTCTCAGCCCTACCAGCAGTGCACTCTCCCAAGTGAGCCACGGGGCCAGCCCCAAAATTTATTTCTTACAGTTATAGAGGCTGGGAAATTCACAGCCCAGGGGGTGCATCTGGTAATGTCCTTTTTCTGGGTGGGAACCCTCCACAGGGTCCCATGGTGACTCAAGCAATCATATGGCGAGAATGGCAAGAGCACTTTCATGTGCTCTCCTTGTAATGCTACCACTCCACATCCATGATAATCCAGTAAAACATTAACCCGTTAATCTACACATGAGTTCAGCCATTCACAGGGACAGAGTCTTCACAATCCAATCAATTGTCAAAGGCCCCACCTATCAAATACCATAATCAGACTTCCTATCCTCTTAACAATGTTATGATAGGGATCAAGTTTCCAACACACAAACTTTTGGGTGACACGTTCAACCCACTGCATTATATACATTGGTACTACTGAACTTTGGAAATTGTTTGCCTGAAATATCTACTATTGAGAAATGTTATTTATCCTTTTGCTTTTATTTGACATCATGCTTTTAATATTCATAAATATTACAGATAAAAATGTTTTGAAATAAACAAGAATATGTGATTTCGATAATTTAATATGTTTCATTTAGTGAAATCTCAAAAAGCATCTTATATACAATTAGATTTGTAGTTTATAATAACTATCGTGAAAAAAGTCCAGGTCATAAATGACAATAAAAGCCCCTACTTTTCTTTAATCTGTTCACCAGGTTAATCAACATGCAATTTCCTCTGTAAAAAGATCTTCAGAACTCACTTGTAGTGGGCTGTTGGCTTGTTTGCCAGCATTTTTCTGCACTTACCAGGTAATGTGTATGCTTATATATTGTGGCATTTCTTACCAAAGCTATAGACCCAGCTATACTTACTATTGCAAGCATGTAATATAATTAAGTATTATGTAAACCTATGAAATATGAATGCAGAAGAAAGAGGATGGTTTGTTTTCATTAAAATTAAGTTGACACATTTGAGAAGTCTTTGTATTGGACAATTACTTTAAAAATTGCAATCAAATAAGGTGTTTGTGAAAAATTTGAAAAGGACTAGAAAAAATAATCATAAAAATCTGGAAAGATCATACTTAGATTGCTTTGTAAGCTTCTTTCTATTAAAAAAATCAAAACAGGGCAACTTAGAGCTTTAGGAATAAGTTTTATGCAAGAAAGACGAGGTAGAAATTCAATGCAGTGCTGCTAAAAGTTTTCATCCTGTTGTACACTTAGAAATGATGAAATCTGTAAAGTACATGAGGGAAAAGTCGAAGATTGCTCATGGCTAATGGTGACTGGCTTTGGATTTTCTGTTGTTCTAAGCCTTGCTTGGTTACCCCCAGAATTGTGGAGAAAAATATCTCAACATACCCAAAAGTGTTGTTGCCTAGACTCTACACTAATGGGTTAATGGATGAATGCATATTTACATATTTTAAAGTAAAGTGAAATATTTAATTGCATTATTTGCATGTGCATATGCATGTGTAGATTTTAATTTGATTATCCACTTTAAAAATCCTTTACCATTAACCACAAGAGAATGGTCCTGATAGTGTCCAATAAGAGGACTTTGGCCAAGTCTTAAGTTGGCAGATCAATCTTGAAGAAACATGAAAATGTTAAAAAGAAAAAAAAAAAAATCCCTTATCCCAAATATAAACTGAAAGAGAAAATACTCAAAAGGTTATTGGATGAAAATATTTTTGCTCAAGGGGAAAGACAATATTAAATGTTCTTTTTCTAATATACTTTTAGTAAGTTAGATAATAAGGCAAAAAGAACAAGCAGTCTCTGTAACAAAAAAGGAAACTCATAAATGCAAATTGAAAATTTGATTATTTATGGAAACATGGAAGTCTGTTGGTACTCACCTCAGAAAATTTTACTATTTTTTACTGTTAATGCCATGTGTTATATAAGGGATTTCCCTCACTTATTTTCATGGTCTAATTCATGAGGAATCTAAAAGAACTCAGGTAAAAATGGCCTTAATTTAGGCAATATGAAGGCGAAATGGTAAATAAGGGAACAGTAGAGAAAGATAGTAATCCTGATTTTCCACACACAAAAAATGTAGATTTTCAGTAATCAAAGATCTGTATAAATAAATCACACTCTATGTTTTCAGGAAAGTTTATATTCATGATAATGCATGAGTTTATACTTAATCCATTGAAGTTATCTCAGATTGGTGATACGTTACAATCTCTCACTCTATCTCCTCTCTTTCTTTCTCTGTCTCTCTCCATCTTGCTCCTTTCTTCTCCCTCTCTTACTTTAACATAAATATTTCCAACTTAAAAAATCTACGTGGTAGGATAACTTAAATGCTTCCACACAACAAGGAATGTAAAATAGCACTGACCTTTACATTTCCCCTGAGTTACAAAACTGCTTATCATCTTAAAACAAAAAAAGAAAAAGTTAGGAGGTGATTTTTTTCATTGAGTATTCACTTCAGGGACCTTTGGATACATCTGCAGTAATAGATTTTCTCTTCTTCTAAATCCAGGATTCATACACTGTGTGAAGTAAATTATAAGGCTGATTCTTACGAAATGAAGAGAAAAAAGATTTTCTTACTTTTGTTGCACTATCTGTACATAATTTGTGATAGGTCTCTTTTTTATAGGCTCTGGTGTCCAAACTTTATATCTCCAAACCTCGGTCTGCAAATGTGTTTAATATCATATTTCTAATGGACAGAATTTCTTTTTTTTAACAAAAATGAGTAAGTGTGAAGAAGAGGAACATTTTGAAGTGGTATTGTTTCATCCATGTGGAAAGAACATTCAAATTAGAAAAAGCTGTACAAAAATATTATTTTATTTTTATTCTGATTCAAATATATTTTAAATGTTTTCTCTTTGACTAATTCAAAAAAAATTTGCTTTGACATCGTACACATATTACTGAACAATGCCATATGAAATCCCAAAGGCTACTTTTATTCTTAGAAAGATATAGCCCCACTACCCCACTGCCTTGGACCCAGGTACGGGTGGGAGCTCCAGGACCCTCCCCACCACCCTGAACCAGCACTGTGCAGGTGAGACTGCCGGCACCAGCCAGCCAGAGGAACCATGTGGCTCCATGTGGCCCCCACACCCACCACCTTGGACACAGGCAGGGGGGAGCTCCAGGCCCCACCCCACTGCCCCAAACCGGTACCATGTAGGTGAGCCTGCCAGCTCCAGCCAGCCAGTGGAACCACATGGCTCCATGTGGCCCCTCATACTGCCTCAGTCCCAGGGGGGAGCACCAGCCTACAGATCTGACCCCCTGAGTTTGTCCCATCATAACTCCATGCATTATGGGCTCAATCTATGACCACAGAGTCTCAAACAGGAACCAAATTGGTTTAACATAACTACCACCACAACTACTGTCAAGTAAGACAGTTCACCGCTCTCAGTAGCAACCAAGGCCACTCCACAGTCAACATCGGTGCAACAGAAGCAGCAAACCCCCAGCAAATGACCAAGCATCAGTGAAAAAACACTAGAAATACAAACAATAAAGAAGAAATGACACCACCAAAAGGATGCAGTAATGCCCCAAAGTCAGACTCCATGGAACAAGAAATCCTTGAAATGTCTGAAAAAGAATTTCAAGTAATGATCTTAAGAAAACTTGAAGAAATAAAGGAAGACTCAATTAGAGAACACAATGAAACAAGAAAAAACATCAAGAATATGAAGGAGAAAATCTACAAAGAGATTAATACCATAAAAGAGAGTGTAGCAGAACTTCTAGAAATGAAAGACTCACTCAATGAAATAAAAAACACTACTGAGAGCTTGAGCAGCAGGGTAGAGCAAGCAGAAGAAAGAATTTCAGAGCTAGATGATGGTCTTTTTGAAATAAGTCAGGCAGACCTACAAAAAAAAAAAATAAAGAAAAGGAAAAAAAGAATTAAAAATAATGAGGAAAACCTGAGAGATAACAGACAATCTCAAGCACGCTAACATCTGAATTGTGGGTATTCCTGAAGGGCAGGAGAAGGGAAAAGGTACCAAAAACCTATTCAAGGAAATAGTAACAGAAAACTTCCCAGGTGTGGGGCAAGATACAGACCTTCAGATCTAGGAAGCTGAAAGGTCCCCAAACAGATTCCACCCAAAAAGATCATCCCCAAGACATTTTAGAGTTAAATTCGCAAAGCTCAAAGACAAAGAGAGAATTCTACAAGCAGCAAGAGAAAAGCTTCAGGACACTTATAGAGGAACCCCCATCAAACTAACAGCAGACTACTTAACTGAAACCCTACAGGCCAGAAGAAAGTGAAACGATATATTCAAAATACTTAAAAAACAACAACAACAAAAACAACAACAACAACAACAACAACAACAAAAAAACCCTGCCAGCCAAGAATTCTTTACCCAGCAAGGTTTTCCTTCAGAAATGACGGAGAAATAGTGTATTTCCCAAACAAACAAAAGTTGCGGGAGTTGTTGCTTTGCTTCCCATGGATTTGTCACCCTTTTTCACCTGGGTGACGGAGCCACCAAAGATTACTCAAAGCCCATCTCTTCTGGTCAGTGAGAGGCCCCAAAAAGGGGGTGATCTCTTAGAACCCTCAAGAGAGAGGCATTCCTTCCATTTGGGAAATTAACCACAAATTGGGGTTCTCTTCCTGCATGTATTCTCCAGACCAGGGAGTTACAGAAAGAGAACATATGTGGGGTTTTGCTAAGTATAGTTTAACAAGTTTAACAATAGAAGCTGGTAACATTCAGTAAGACAAGCAAGGTGACCTTCTATAATGCAATTTTCAAGAAGTTAATTTGATCCACCAACAAAAGCTTGATCTTAGCAAGCATTCTCTTCTTATAGCAATTTCCCATTATCTTTACATATCAATCAGTAACCTGTCAGTCTTTGAACCAGAAACCTTGCTATATTACAATTCTTTATCTTACAACAGAGACTCTAGCCTGGGGAAAATTTCCTGTCTTTTGGAAGATCAATATTTGAAACTGCAAGGCTTTGGAAAACAAGGCCCTTTGAAGTACTTTTGCTTTATGCATACTTCACAGGAGTTCACCACCACCCAACCAGCCCTACAAGGAATTCTCAAGAGAGTCATTCATCTGGAATCTCAATAATGGTGTTCATCATAACAAATACACTAGAAAGAGCAAAACCCACAGTTAAAACAAAAATACCAGCAAGAAAGAGAAAGAAGCTAAACCATTCCACCTTAAATCCCCAACTCACATTGAAGAAGAGAAATAAAAGGGGAAATAATGATCAGAAGATATTTAAACCACCTAAATAGCAATTAAATGACAGGAATTAAACAATACTTCTCTATAACTACTCTAAATGTGAATGGACTAAACTCCCCATTCAAAAGACACAGACTAACTGATTGGATTAAAAAGATAGACTCAAGTATATGCTGTCTTCAAGAGACCCAACTCACCTGTAATGACACTCATAGACTAAAAGTAAACGGATGGAAAGAGATGCACCATGCAAATGGAAACCAAAAATGAGCAGGAGTAGCTATTCTCATATCAGACAAAATAGACTTTAAACCAAAAAACATTTAAAAAGACAGAGAAGGATATTATATAATAATAAAGAGAACTATCCACCTAGAAGACATAACAATCATAAATCTGTATGCAACCAATACCAGAATATTCAGATATATCAAGCAAACACTCTTAGACCTAAAGAAAGAGATAGGTCTTAATGCATTAATAGTGGGTGATCTGAACACTCCTCTCTCTGTATGAGACAGGACTTCCAGGCAACAAGTCAACAAAGAGACACAGGATTTAATCTATACCCTAGACCAACTGGACTTGACAGATATATACAGAACATTTCACCCAACAGCTAAAGAATACACTTTCTTCTCATCAGCTCATGGTACATTCTCCAGGATAGACCACTTATAAGGCCACAAATCTAGTCTCAGCAAATTTTTTAAAAAATAAAATCATTCCAACAATCTTTTCAGACCACAATGGACTAAAACTGGAGATAAACAATAAGCAAATTGCTGGAAGATATACAAATACATGGAAAATAAATAATAGTCTCCTGAATGACCTATGGGTCCAGAAAGAAATTCAACAGGAAATAAAAAAAAATTCCAGAAAGTAATGAAAATAAAAATAAGTCATACCAAAACTTGTAGGATACTGCAAAAGCAGTACTAAGAGGGAAATTTATTGCAGTAAATTCTTATATCAAAAAAATGGAAAGACTCTGAATAAACGACCTAACACTACACCTAAAAGAACTTGAAAAGTAACAACAATCCAAACCTAAAGGCAGTAGATGGAAAGAAATAATTAAGATCAGAGCAGAACTGAATGAAATAGAGACCCCAAAAATAATAGAAAAGATTAACAAAACTAAAATTTGTTTTTTTGTGAAGATAAACAAAATAGACACACCATTAGCTAGATTAACAAAAAAAGAAGAGAGAAGACCCAAATAACAAAAATCACAAATGAAAATGAGACATTACAACTGACACCACAGAAATACAAAGAATCATTAGAGATTATTATAAACAACTGTATGACAATAAATTTGAAAATCTGGAAGATATGGACAAGTTTCTAGACACATATAAATTACCAAGACTGAACCAAGAAGAGATAGAAAACATGAACAGACCAATAACAAGCAAGGAGATTGAAGTGGTAATTAGCAATCTTCCAACAAAAAAAAGTCCGGGTCCAGATGGCTTTACAGCTGAATTCTATCAAACTTTTAAAGAGGAGTTAATACCAATTCTCATGAATCTGTTCCAAGCAATTGAAGCAGACTCTACTCTCCCAAACTCATTCTATTAGGCCAACATAACTCTGATACCAAAACCAGATAAAGACACAACAAAAAAAGAAAATTACATGCCAATATCCTTGATGAACCTAGATGCTAAAATCCTCAACAAAATATTAGCAATTAGAATACAGAAACATATTTAAAAAATTATTCACTATGATCAAGTGGGATTCAAGCCAGGGATGCAAGGATATTTCAACATAGGAAAGTCAAAAAATGTGACACATCACATCCAACAAGCTCAAGGACAAAGATCATATGATTATCTCAATAGATGCTGAAAAACATTTGATGAAATTCAACATTCCTTCATGATATATCATGATATAGACTCTCAACAAATTAGGTATAGAAGGAAAATACCTTAACACTATAAAAGCCATTTATGACAAGCCCACCACCAGTATTACTCCGAATGAGGAAAGATTGAAGGCCTTCCCCTTAAGGACAGGAAAAGGACAAGGATGTCAACTCTCACCACTTCTATTTAACATAGTACTGGATATACTAGCCAGAGAAATCAGGCAAGAGAAATAAACAAAGGGAATCCAGACTGGAAAAGTTGAAGTCAAACTTTCCCTATTTGCAGATGACATGATACTACATATAGAAAAACCTAAAGACTCTATCAAAAACCTCCTAGAGCTGGTGAACAACTTCCGTAACATTGCAGGATACAAAATAAATTCCCAGAAATCAGTAGCATTTATATACTCAAATAATGAATTAACAGAAAGAGAAATAAAGAAAGCAAGCCTGTTTACAATTGTCACCAAAAATATATGATACCTAGGGATCAGTTTAAACAAGGAGGGTAAAGATCTCTACAATGAGAATTACAAACCATTTCTGAAAGAAATTAAAGAAGACACGAAAAGATGGATTGGAAGAATTAACATTGTGAAAATGTCTATACTACCCAGAGCAATCTACAGATTCAATGCAATCCCCATCAAAATACCAATGACATTCTTCACAGAAATGGAAAAAAAAACAATCTTACCTTTCATATGGGAAAACAAAAGACCCTGAATAGCCAAAGCAGTCCTGAGGGAAAAAAAGAAAAAACAACAACAAAGCCAGAGGCATAACTCTGCCTGACTTCAAATTATACTACAAAGCTGTTGTAACCAAAACAGCATGGTACTGGTATAAAAATAGACATTCAGACCAGTGGAGTAGAATAGAGAAACCAGAAATCACTCCTCAGGCTTATAGCCATTTGATATTGGACAAAGGCAACAAAAATCTACATTGGAGAAAAGATGGCCTCTTCAACAAGTGGTGCTGGCAAAACTGGATATCCATATGCAGAAGAATGAAACTTGATATGCATCTCTCACCATACACTAAAATCAACTCAAAATGGATTAAAAACCAGGTATAAGACCTGAAACTGTAAAATTGCTAAGGGAAAATATAGGTGAAACACTTCAGCAGTTAGGTCAGGGCACAGGCTTTATGAACATGAGCCCAAAAGCAAAAGCCGCAAAAGAAAAACTGAACAAATGGGACTATATCAAACTAAAAAGTTTCTGCACAGCAAAAGAAACAATGAACCAAGTGAAATGACAACCTACAGAGTGGGAGAAAATTTTTGCCATCTATGCATCCGACAAGGGACTAATATCCAGAATATACATATAACTCAAGCAATTATACAGTGAAAAATTAAATGACCCAATTAAAATATGGGCAAAGGAGCTGAATAGACATTTTTCAAAGGAAGACATAGAAATGGTCAATGGATACATGAAAAAATGCTCAACATCACTAGTCATCAGGGAAATGCAAATGAAAACCACATTGAGATACCACTTCACACCAGTTAGACTGGCTATGATCAAAAAGATGGTGAATAAGAAATGCTGGTGAGTGTGTGGAAAGAAGGGAACACTACTCCACTGTTGGTGGGAATGGAAATAAGTACAACCACTTTGGAAAACAATTTGGAGGTTTCTCAAACAACTACAGACAGATCTTCTATATGATCCAGCAATCTCTCTTCTGGGTATATATCCAGAGGAATGGAAATCATCATGTTGAAGCGATACCTGCACTCCCATGTTCATTGCAGGTCTATTTACAATAGCAAAGACATGCAACCAACCTAAATGTCCATTAGTAGATGATTGGATAAGGACACTGTGGTATATGTACACTGTGGAATGCTACTCTGCCATAAAAAAGAACAAAATACTCCCATTTGCAATAACATGGATGAACCTGGAGAAACTTATGTTGAGTGAAACAAGCAAAGCACAGAGGGATAAATACTGCATGTACTCACTCATAAGTGGGAGCTAAGAGTGAAAGGAAGGTAGGAAAGAAAGACCACAGTAGTCCATGATCCAACAGAGGGAGGGAACATTCCTAGGGTTCCAAATTGGAGCTGAGGGGAGAGGGGGAAAGGGAGGGTGGCTGAGGGATATTTGGAAGGGGACGAAGGGTACAAAAGTAATTTCTGATAATGAGTATGCCACCAATGTGAATCTGGCCCCCACATCATGGGCAGGAGGTGAGACAATCAGCTTTGTATCTCATGAATACTTGAAATAAATAAATAATTTTTTTAAAAAGAGATCGTTTATTGTCTATCATATGCTTAAAAATATAAATTCAAGGTTTGACTAAAACAGGAAATTGGAGAGTTCTGGTCAAGATGGCAGAATAGACAGTTCCCAGCATCACTCTCTCCCACAAATCAACTAATTTACAGCTATAAAAATGTAACATCAGTCAAGCTGGGGCCACCGGAGAGACCAATGGAGTTCATGAAGGCTGGAGAAAACATGATGAGAGACAGAAAAAATTGCTCTGAGTGTTTCGGGCCACGGCTGCTTTAAGGCTGGAGCTGATGAGTGCTGAGTGCATAGAGCAGGAGCCGGCAGAAGTTGCAGCTGTGCCCTTCAGATGGAGTTACTTGGAGGTGACGGGGAGAAGAGGGCCTTGATGGCCCCCAGGACAGCAAGACCACTAATAGGGTTCCAGTACACCCACGCAGGAGCAAGGAGTCAGATTAACTGAAAAAAGGGAGCCATTCAGAGGCTGGTCATCGCCAGACCCATGCATGGCCTGTCCCATGGGAAGTGTTTAGAGCATGGGTGGTTGGGGAAAGAAGCCCACCAGGAGAACACTGGGACATAGCAAAGAGAGCTGACCCACCCCCCAATCAGCACAAGACCACTCAAAGGAGACTGGTCAGTAATATATAATTGCATGGGGTCTAGTTTGATGAAAAAACTCAGGCCCACATCAGAGTTTCTACACAACCCAGATCCACTGGGTCTCTGGAGAGCTGGAAGCGCCTATAGGTCAACCATTAAACCCTGAGCTCCACAAAAAGCCTTCCCTAGTGAAACAGCAGCAAAGCAGCAAATTAGCTCAACCATATGGCTCAAGTACTGGTTCCCACAGGAAGTTCCCCCATTTCAGAAGTAAGCAAAGGACAGAAATTTAGTTCCAGCCCAGGCACACCACCAGCGCCTTGGGGCCTGCCTGGGAACCAGAGGCTTAGAGCTGGGGACAAGACCTCACTCCCACATCTAGGCACACTGTGCCAGTTCCTTGGAGCCCACCCAGGGATCCAACGCATGAAGAATGAGACCGGACCCCCCTCCCACAACCAGACACACTGCACCAGCGCCTTGGGGCCTGCCCAGGGACCTGACACACCCCACAACCAGGCACACCACCAGTGCCAAGGAGCGTGCTAAAAACATCCCCTCCATGTGGGTGGCCCATCACAGCCACCACAATAACCATGTCTGCCACAAAAGTGGCTAGACACCACAACCACCACACAGATGGTCCACCAACCACAGGAGTGCATTGACACAAAGAGAGTCACCAGCAGAGATATAGAAAAGAAGAGGATGTCTCTCTCCACAAAGCCCATTTCAGAGTGACCGAAGAAGGATCTGCTCTGTAATAATATTGGGGTACCTGATCACACCTGTCAGCATTGGACAGATCATCTAGGCAACAAATCAGCAGAGTAACCATTATTCTTTCAGAAAGAGAGAAGAAATCTAGGGTAATTTGGGGGGGTGGGGGGATGAGGAGAGATTGGATAAGGGGCATAAAGAATAATTACAATTTGTAACAATATATATGCTAGTAATATTGATTAGATCAACATATCTCAATGTTGTACCCCAAAATATGTATAATCAATTTTGATTCAATAAAAAAATAAATTAAAAAAAGGAAATTGACATGCCACTTAAAGCGACTACTAATTTCACAAAATAAAATAAGTATTTCTAATGTCAATGTTTATGGTATGATTTTATTTCTTACAAAAAGTTTTTGTTGCCAAATTGCCTCTATTTATTTCTACCTACAATATCCTGTAATACTTTCATAGAAAAAAAAATATTCTGTGCTTGTTCATAAATGTTTATATAATATTTGTTGGGATTAGTTCTTTAGTTATTAATGGAAAATTTCTAGATCCTTCAGTAAATGTTAAACCCAGTTATTAATCCATAGTCACAGGTCTTATCAAAAAATATTACGGGATATTAAAAGCACTTTAATAAAAAGAATCTGACTTTAAATCATATGCTATTTCTTTTTCTAGTTGACTCATTTTTGATTATGAGTTACTTGTGAATTAAGAGAATTATATGTCATTTAAGGTGAATGATCTGAAAATAAATGACAGTTTTCCTGGCCCTGGTGATGGGAACCTACTCAAAAAAGTAATTTGGAGACATATAAATAAATTCCACCTGGAAGTCTCATTTAAAGGAACGTTTAGCCAAATGTGTTTAATGAACCATATTAAATTATCAATATAGCTGTTGCAGGGTGAAATGTTAAATCTACACAAATTTATTGCCATCATCATCAAATAGCACTTATACAACTGGTGGTAAGTGTGTGTTAAATACCATATAAATAGATTATTAAGTGTATTTGTTCTTCAAAATGCACGTGGATCATCAGTGAATTGTGGCCTGTAGTTATTGTAAAAGTTTGATCAAATATGTTAAGATAAAATGATCAGTCAATTAAATACATTTAGGGTAAGAAACTTCAGATAAGTTATTATAATGAGAAGGAAATTAGTTAATGCAGCAATCTCTCAGTAGTAATTTGATGTTATGGAATTGTAGAATAAAATTTACAGTTTTAAGTTTTAAATCATTCACAATGTGCTTTCTAAATAAATAAAAAATGATATATATTTTTAAATGGGAAAGCAATGTGTTTCATGTTCTTGTTTTTTAGGCATCAGGTAGAATTATTTTTTTCAGGAGGAGATTGTAAATAGACTTCCTAGTTCAATTTGCTTATATCACAATACTTATGCCACAGATTTAAAGTGAGCAAACATAGAAAAAGAGATTACCAGAATTCTTTGCAACTATTTATGCTTGCTCTGAACTTCTGATCTTGTACTCAATCCAAAATTGAAATCTATTCCCTTCCCAAATATGTCATCTTATTTGGCCTCTTTTGAGAGAAGAAATGAGGCAAAACTATTTAGTGAAGAAATCGAAGGTTATTTTTAACCCTTAAAATTGGCAGAATGGATACAGAATAAATATTTTAGTCAATACTTATTTTTTGCATTACCATAAAATACACTCATTTATCCATACTTATCTACTCTTCATAGTTTCATGATTTTGAGGCACATGAGCATAATGCTTTCACAGTAGAGGCCTGTATTAGTCCATTTTGCTATAACAGAAATACCTGAGACTGAGTAATGTATAAAGAGCAGCAGTTTATTTGGCTTATGATTCTGGTATAGCTGCATCTGGTGCCGCCCTCAGGCTACTTCTACTGATGGTCGAAAACGGCAGGCAGCCAGCAGGTACAAGCAGATCACATGGGCAGAGGAAGCAAGAGAGAGAGAGGGGAGGTGCCAGGGTCTTTTAAACAACCAGCTCTCATGGGAACTTATACAGCAAGAACTCACTCACTACCTCGAACACCCAGGGAGAGCATTAATACATTCATGAGCAATCTACCCCTACAACTCAAACAGCTTCCAATGCTGCCACATTGGGGATCAGATTTCCACGTGAGTTCTGGGAGGATAATACATCCAAATGACATTGATGCCTTTTCTTCAATTGGTTATTTGATTATCACGTTTTAATTTCCATCTCCTCATCCTCCAAACGTAGGGGTATACATCTGCCATACTTTTATATACATATATATTTAATATTCTTCTTATTTATTAATTTATTTATTTTATTGAATATTAATATTCATGGGGTACAAAGCTGACCATCACCACTCGTGCCTAAGATGTGATGGCCAGATCCATACTGGCAGCATGCCCATTACCACAAATTGGGATTAGACCCTGTGTCCCCCACCCAGTTAATCCCTGACCTCCCTCCCCAACCCCCTTTCCCCCATTCCACTTTTTATCCCTAGCTATGCTCTCTCCCTCTGCAAGTCCAACACACCACTGTGGTCTTTCTTTCCTTCCTTCTTTCTCTTTTAGCTCACACTTATGAGTGAGGACATGTGGTATTTTTCCCTCTGTGCTTTGCTTATTTCACTCAACATAAGTTTCTCCAAGCTCGACAATGTTGTTGCAAATGTCAGAATTTCATTACTTTTTTCTGGCAGAGTAGTACTCCATTGTGTATATATACCACATTTTCCTTATCCAGTCATGCATCAATGGACATTTAGGTTGGTTCCATATCTTGGCTATTATAAACAGAGCTGCAATGAACATGGGAGTGCAGGTATCACTTGGACATGATGATTTCCATTCCTTTGGGTACATACCCAGAAGTGGGATTGCTGGATAGTATGGTAGATCTATTTGTAGTTGTTTGAGAAAACACCATACTGTTTTCCATAGTGGCTGCACTAATTTTCAATCCCACCCAAAATGTAGAAGCAGTCACTTCTCTCTACATCCTCACCAGCATTTGTTATTCTCCATCTTTTTGATTATAGCAAGTCTAACTGGGGTGAGATGGCATCTCAATGTGGTTTTAATTTGCATTTTCCCTGATGGTTAGTGATGTTGAGCATTTTTTCATGTACCTGGTGGTCATTTGTATGTCTTCCTTTGAAAAAATATCTATTCATCTCCTTTGCCCATTTTTTAATTGGGTTATTTGTTTTTTTTACTGTGTAACTGCTTGAGTTCCTTGTATATTCTGGATATTAATACCTTGTCAGATGTATAGATTGCAAAAATTTTCTCCCAACCTGTAGGTTGTTGTTTCACTCTGTTATTTCCTTTGATGTGCAGAAGTTTTTTAGTTGAAGTAGTCCCATTTGTTTACTTTATCTTTTTTTGCTTGTGCTTTTGGGCTCTTGTTCATAAAGTTTGTTCCCAGACCTAGTTCCTGAAGTGTTTCTCTTATATTTTCCCTTAGTAGTCTTATATTTAAGTCTTTAATCCATTTTGACTTGATTTTAGTATATGGTGAGAGGTGCAGATCTAGTTTCATTCTTCTGCATATGGATATCCAATTTTCCCAGCATCACTTACTGAAGAGGCAGTCTTTTCCCCAGTGTAGGTTTTCGTTGCCTTTGTGAGGTAACAGATGGCTATAATCCTGAGGGGTGATTTATGGGTTCCCTATTTTGCTCCACTGGTCCAAGTGTCTATTTTTATTCCAGTACCATGCTGTTTTGGTTGCCATGCTTTTATAGCTTCATAGTAAAATTTGAAGTCAGGTAGTGTTATGCCTCTGGCTTTATTTTTTTGTTAAAGATTGCTTTCACTATTTGGGGTATTTTGTTTTTCCATATGAATGTTGAGGTTGTTTTTTCCATTTCTGTGAAGAATATCATTGGTATCTTGATGGGGATTGCATTGAATGTGTAGATCATTTTGGGTAGTATGGACATTTTCACAATGTGAATTCTTCCAGTCCAAGAACATGGAATGTCTTTCCATATTTTTATGTCTTCTTTAATTTCTTTCAGTAGTGGTTTGTAATTGTCATTGTAGACATCTTTCACCTCCTTGGTTAAATTGATTCCTAGGTATTTTATTTTTGTGTGTGACTGTTGTAAATGGTCTTACTTTATTGATTTTCATATATTTTCTTAATTCATGGTTTCAAGAAACCTTATTTCAAACTAAAAACAAAAGAAAAAAACACCTTTGTTAAGAAGCAATGTAGAAGAAGAAATACAAAATCATTTTTTGCCACCAAAGGTAAAAATTCAGAAAAATGATTCATAAGTGTCATATCTCTAAGCCTTGTCTAGTCTATTCATTCTGGTGCTCATTCTGTAGAATTATGTTAATGTGCCCTCACGATTATGACTTGCTTTTGTCCAATTAGAATTCAACATTTTTTAATGCCATTTAAAAGTTTATTAAGAATGTCTCCTTTGTCCTTGGCTCTCCTGACTTTGCCAATCAAAATTTCCCATCCCTATAGGCATCTCTTTTGAGCTTCTCAGATTCAGAATCATTTATAATTAGTAAATTAAACAATTCTCTAACATGTTAATAGCTTTAATTTGCTTCTTGTCCTCAAGGTTTAAAGATTTGATTACTGTGTTGAGAATATAAAAATGAATATTATAAATTAGTAGCTTTCAGAAATGGTCGAAGGAAAAATTGTTGATGCATAAAACAATGAATGGTGAATAAAAATGAATGACTTCTGGATGTTGTTAACATTGTGCATAAATAATATCTTATTTTATATGTTTGCCATTGATTATAGTTGGAAAAAGTTTTAATGACATGAAGTATGATGTTCCTCTGAATATACAGTTGAGATAATGATTATGTCCATGTGTACTAGTCCTTACACATAAACTCTCAATATAACAGAACCAATCAAAAATATCCATGAGAAAAAAAGACTGGTGATAATGAGAAATAAAAGTGGGTCACAAGTGTATCAATGTAAAATTTTATCATTAGGCAAAATTTTACCTCTTATTACTGTTTTTTAAAGATTCAGAAAAATCTAGGCTGGGATGATTTGTTGAACAAACTGTTGAAAAGGTTGGAATATATTTAAAATTGGTTTTGATCAGGCAATATGCAATTATACTTTGATTAAGTTTATGTTAGACATATGTGTGGGGGAGGTTGCTTTTATTGACTATTCTTTGATTCTGAGTTTTATGTCTTTAAAAACTAGTCTTGATAAGAGAATTGTGCAATCATAGGTACAGATGAATTCAGAAATGTAGAATAGGCACACCATGGATATTTATTATCTGAAATCCATGGAAAGTAATAAAGAAAGGAAATATTTTGAAAGGGAAAGTGAGAGGCTGGTTAATGGATACAAAATTGCAGCCAGATAGAAAAAAAAAAAAATTCTGAGTCTTCCAATCAAGTTGGCAGAAGAGACAGTACCCAGCATCTCCCTCTCCCACAATCAACCAATTTACAACTATTAGAAGGCAATCACTGCCAAGCTGGGGCAACTAGAGCTCAGGGGAAGAGGAGGAGGGGCCTATGGAGTTCATGAAGGCAGGAGAAGCCATGATGAGAGAAAGAAAGGACCACCCCTACCATTTCGAGCCTCGGCCACTTCAAAGCTGGCCCTGGTGAGTACATGGAGCATAAGATGGCAAAAGCTGCAGCTGTGCCCTTTGTATAGAGTTGCTTGGAGGCTGCAGGGGAGAAGAGGGCTGTGGTGACCCCAAGGCCAGCAAGACCACTAATAGGGTTCCTGTGGACTGACATAGGAGAAAGGAACCACAGACAGAAAAAAAGAGCCACTCAGAGGCCAGTAAATCATTGTGAGAGAACTGTGCAGGGCCCATACCATGGGAAATGTTTGGAATGCAGGGAGTGGGGGACACAGGCCCACCAGGGGAACATTAAGGCACAGCATGGACAGCTGATCTGACCTCTAATCAGCATAGGACCACTCAGTGGAGACTGTGCAGGAATATAGAACTGCAGGGGATGCAGTTTGCTGAAAAGACTCAGGCCCAGACCAGAGTTTCCACAAAACCCAGGTGTACTGGACCTCACAAGACCCAGAAGTGCTCACAAGGTCAACCATTAAAACCTGAACTGCACAAAAAGCCTTCCCCAGAAAATCAGCAGCAAAGCAGAAATTTAGCTCCACCACAGGGCTCAAGTACTGGTTACCACAGGAAGTTTGTACATTTTAGTAGTAAGCAAAGGACAACAAATTAGTTCCAGTGCAGAGTTTAAATGGTGGGAATAGTGAATAATCCAACACAGAACTGAAAGAAAAACAAGAATCCCACAGATCAGAGACAAAAGTTCTGATATTAACCAGTAAAGGTCTAACACCACCAAATAACACCTATAAAACCTAGAAGGACCAGAAGTCCCCCAGTTTCCCAAGCTGTGGTGGTTGGGGGGCTGAGGTCCTCAGCCACATATCTCTGACATCTACATCCAGCCCAGCAATCACCACTGAGCTGTTGCTGGAAGTCCTCTGGGCTCCCCTGCTTGAACGAGGGGGGTGCCATGGGTTTGGACCACACCACCCCTCCTTTCTCCTCCTCCAACCCTATCCACCTTCCCGTTCTTCTCTCCCCCTCCCCCCAAACTGCTCCACAACAACATCTTAGAATATAAAAAAGTAATAATAATAATAAATAAATATATTTTTAAAAAAGAAGGGGGGATGGGGTGAGATTGGACAAGGGGAATAAAGAATAATTATGATTTGTAATAATATATATGCTAGTAATATTGATTTGATCAACATATCTCAACGTTGAACCTCCCAAATATGTATAATCTATTTTGATTCAATAAAAGTTTAAAAAGAAAAAAGAAAAAAATAATAGAAAGAAAGTAATAAGTTCTACTGGTGTACAATCGACCCAGGAATCCATAATTAACAATGACTTAATGCATGTTATCAAACAGCTGAAAGAGAAAAGATCAGATGTTCACATTGCAAAGAAATGATTAAGTTTTTCAATGATGATTATGCTAATTATACTGATTAAGATCATCCCAAATTGTACAAATGTATTGAAATATAACTCTATACCCTATAACCATGTACAATCAATATGTTTCAATAAAAAGTTAATAAAAAAAATTTGTTAAAATGCATTGTGTACATTCTGAGTCACAAATAGTCCTTCATGATCTGACACCAACTTAAATCTCCAACTTCGCTTATTTATTCAACTTAATGAATGCCTACTCTGGTACTGATACTGTTCTAGGTGCTTAGAATACATCAGTGAACAAGAAGAGATATGTTTCTGCCATTACAGAGATGACATGCTGATAGGAGAAAGATGTAATTTCTTCCTGCTTCCTTTTCTGGCTCTATTCAACTACTTGCAGTTCCTAGAACGTGACATGTTGTTTATACTTCCATACTTTTTCACATGCTATTCCCTCTACCTTTAATGCATTCCTTCACACCATTATCTAGCTGGTGAACTCCCACTTATCTTTTAAAACCTTGACCAAGAATCAACTCCTCTATATTGCTCTTCCTGATGCTGCCACCTGAGTGGAGTTGATCATCCGCTCCTCTGTGCAACTTCTATTAGACAACCTTTCAGATTTACTATCTTTATTTGTGTAAAGATCTGTTTTCCTTGGTAGAGTGAGAGCTCTTTGAGAACAAGCTTTTTTATCTTAGTTGTCTCTGAATCTCCAGTACAGAGTACAATACCTAGTATATGTAATAAAAAAAACTTTGATTAAATAAATAAATAACAACAAAAACACAACAGATGATGAACATCAGTTGAAAATGGCTTGATCCCTATGATTTTAACATGAAAATGACCTGTTACATAAACATTAAAAGTAAAATAACCTCCCCACTTCTTAATTGGCCAAGAGAGAGTTTATAATCTAAAATATAATTGTGGTATATCTCAGACATTTCTTGGGCTTACGAATGTATAATCATAATAGCACAGAAGCAAGGGCAAGGGGGATTTGACTAATTTGCCATTCTTCCTGAAATGTTCTTCCTCCAGATAGGGTTTTTTCTCTATTTTGGAAACCCTCAAATATCTTCTAATCAGAGCAGTCTTCCCTGACAACCTTAGCTAAATGGCCACCACCCAATTTAACATCTATCTCAATTCCCTTGCCTTATTTGTTTTTCTTCATGGCACTTATCACCAAGTATTATGGCACACATTTAATTTCTGTCTTCTAACTCTAGAATATAAACTAAATGGAGGCAAGGAGTTTTATCTATTTGGTTGACTCTATATCTTCAGTCCCTAAAACATTGCCTGGCAAATAGAAGATACTCATAAAATCTGTGGTCAAATGTACAGGAATCTACGTGAGGAAATATTCTCCAAGGGGCTAACAGTGATTTTGTGTGTGAAAATATGGCTGTCCCTATGTACTACAATGGCATTGTCTGTGTATTATTTGATGTTTCTGTAGTAAACTCTTGTGATTAAATCTTAACTAGTGTGAATTAAAGACATTTTATAAAAAGAAATGAAATAAAATAATATGATCTGGATTATCTAAAAATTTTTGAGATTATACTCTAAATTTTTAAGTTGTCTTGAGACAATTATGACTTATTTACTTATTTAAAATTTTTTAAATTGTTTAAATATTTCAAACTACCAATACAAAACAAAAAGGCATGAATTCAAGCCTGAGGTGTTAGATATTTTAAATTTCTTTCCAAATTTTCTAATATCCTTAGCAGTACAGAGCAAGCATCATTGGCCAAGAATGAATCAAGCCCAAGGAAAAAAACAGAGACATAAATAAAAAGTAGACGAATAAAAAGTTTATTAAAATGACTAAACATGCATAAAGATTTCTATAAATGTCTTATGCTGTGTCAAAGTAACCAACGCATTTTAAAAAGTAATATAGAAGGCTAACTCTTTTTCAATTTCTCTTTTCAAACTCTGAATGCAGGGAGTGAATGCCAAGTTACACTTTAACATTACAAACCAGCTTCTTGACCTTTTCACTTCAATGGCCTGAAAGCTCCTCACACTCAAAATACACAGTATTGAACTCTTGACTTCATTCATTCATGTTACAACTTCCTTTTATTTATCATTAATAACAGCTACTATCTGTTCTTTACATTTTTCTATATTCTTCATGTGCATCTTCATATACATCATCTCCGGTAATTCTTATGACAAATTAAAAAAATAATAAATTGTACATCAATAATTCAGATGAAGAAACCACAGTCGGGAGAGGTTTATTTATTCATTTAATAACTACTTGCTGGTTCAGTATCATGTGCCAAGCAAAGTACTAACTGCTAGGGGATACATCAGTGAACAAATCACAAATAGTATTTGCCTACACTTACCATTCATTCTAATAGGAAAAAAAGCCATTGACCAAAATATCACTTTTACAGATGTTAAAATTCCAGCTATAAGAATTATTAAAAGGGAGAATTGTTTGAGTTCCAGTAGTCCCTTGGCTTTTTCTGAGTTAAGCAGGTCAGAACAAGAGCCCCTGAGGAAGTAATGCTTGAGTCAAGATAAGAAGGATGACCAGGAACTAACCAGGCAAAGAAAGAAGGAAAGAACAAGCCGGACAGAGAGTACAGCACACGTAAAGGCAGAAAGAAACATGACAATGGAGACATCTGGAAAAAAATTATAACACCATCATATACTTGAGACAATGCTGTCTAGAAGGGAGGGTAAAGGGACCTAAATGGAAATAAGGTTCCATACTTTATTCACAGTACTAAGTTTCTATACCAGTAGATTAAATCACATATATAGTATATATTGTAATGCCAAGAGCAACCAGTAGGACAGCTATACAAAGTGATACACTCAAAAGCACTATAAACAAATCAAGAAGGAATTCTAAAATATATTCATATAATCCACAGAAAGGCAAGAAAAGACAGAGGAAAGAGAAATTGAAGAAACAAAACAAAAGCAAATAATAAGATGGCAGACATAAAAATTAACTGATCAATAATTATCATAAACTTAAGCAGTCTAAATATATCAATTAAAAGAAAGAGATTAGGAGAGCGGATTAAAACAAAAGTCTCCTCCTCACTCACTCCTTTTTCACGGGTAGTCCCTGATGAAGAGCTTCATCTAATAAAACTTGAAAATCTGCTCAGTGAACTTAGGAAAGCCAGTGTTTGTGACTCTTTGGGAAAACATAAAGATTTATGTAGTTTTGAAATATAGACAAAATTTTCACAATTTTAAAATGGTAAAAAACTCGATTCGATGACTGGCTTTATGTTTTACTATTAAGAGATAAAAAAATTGCAAAACATTGTGCATGATAATAAAGGAGATAAATTAACTAAATTTTTTAAATGGATTGTTACCACTTAGAAAAAGAAACAGTGATAACTATGAGTAAGAATGAGTTTTAAAAAATAGCCAACAGACCACATGTATTTACTTTCTTTTTTAAAATAAATTTTATTATGTATATTTAAGGTATACAACATGATGTTAATGGATAAATATAGAGAGTTAAATGGTTACTATAGTGAAGCAAATGAACATATTCATCATCTCACAGTTACCCATTTTCTTTTTTGTGTGTGACAAGAACAGCTAAAATCTACTCACTTAGCAGAAATTCCAAATACAGTAAAATTTAATTAACCATAGTCTCCATGTTGTACATTTGATCCCTAGACTTGTTCATCCTACATATCTTCTACTTTGTATTTTTTTCATAAATGAAAGATTAAGGCCTAATTGATCATGGAAATGACAGAGATATAACATGTAGTGATCAGGAAAAAACTGCAAAGGTACATAATAGTCTTTTGACTATTGCAATGAAGGAAAATGAGGACTAGATGATATATAAACATTGTGTGGATTCATAAAAAAATTTAAAATGTCATTCATTATGGAATACAGTATGGAGTTTCCTCAAACAACTACAGATAGAGCTACTGTATGACCCAGCAATCCTACTACTGGGTATACATTCAAAGGAATGGAAATCATCATGTTGAATGTATACCTGCACTCCCATGTTCACCACAGCTCTATTTACAATAGCCAAGATATGGAACCAACCAAAGTGTCCATTGATGGATGACTGGATAAAGAAAATGTGGTATATGTACAAAATGGAATACTACTGAGTCATAAAAAAGAATGAAATATTGCCATTTGCAGCAACATGGATGAGTCTGGAGAAAATTATCTTAAGTGAAATAATCCAGACAAAGAAACAAAAATACCACATCTTCTCACTCATAATTGATTGCTAGGAAGGAAGGAGAGGTGATAGGGACAGAAGGAGGGAAGGAATGAAGGCTACAACAATATGTTGAACTTTCAGAAAGAGAGAACAAAACTAAGGATATGTTTTAGTCCATTTTGTGTTGCTATAACAGAAATCCCTGAGACTGGGTAATTTATAAGGAAAAGAGGTTTATTGGCTTATGATTCTGGGACAGGTGCATCTGGCGTGGGCCTCTGGCTGCTTCTAGTCATGGCGAAAAGTGGCAGGCAGCGGCGGGTACAAGCAGATCACATGGTGACGGGAAGCAAGAGAGAGGAAGCAAGAGTGAGAAGGTGCCAGAGTCTTTTTAAGCAAGGAGCTCTCGCAGGAACTAATAGAGTGAGAAGTCACTCATTAATCTGCCTTCCCACAGGGAGAGCATTAATCGATTCATGAGGGATCCACCCCCATGACTCAATCAGTTTCCAACACTGCCACATTGGAGATCAAATTTCCACATGAGTTTCGGAGGGGACAACACATCCAAACGCCATCATTCTACATCTGTCCCCTCAAAACTCATGTCACTCTCACATACAAAATACAATCATTCTATCCCAACAGTCCCAAAAGTCTTAGCTTCCTCCAGCACCAACTTAAAAGTCCAAAGTCTCCTCTGAGACCAAAAGCAAAAGTCCTTCCAGTTGTGAACCTGTAAAAGTCAAAACCAAATTTATCTACTGCCAAGATACAATGGTGGAACAGACATCGGGTATACATTCCCATTCCAAAAGTGAGGAATAGGCCAGAAGAAAGGAAAAACAGGCCCCAAACAAGTCCAAAATCCAGAAGGGCAGACATTAGGTCTTAAAGGTCCAAAATAATGCTCTTTGACTCCAAGTCCTGCATCTTGGGCACAATGGAGCATCTGGGCCCACAAAGCATCAGGTCTTGTTCCCACAGCTCTTCCAGGCACAGCTCAGTGGGCCACTATGGTGCCTGTGGGTTTTCCAGGCCTATGTTGCACATTACCAGTGGCCCTGGAGTTCTGGGGTCCTGGCAGCAGCCCCATTGCCTTGGCTGTACAAGACATTTCCCTGGTGGGGGCTCACTATACGGGCTCTGACCCACTTTTCTGCTCTGCATTGCTCTAATAGATGGCCTCTGTGGTGGCTCTGCCCCTGTGGCAGGTCTCTGCCTGGGCTTCCAGGCTTTTCCATACATCCTCTGGAATCTGGGTGGAGGCTGCCATGACTCTACTGCTCTCACGTCCTGCCAGCCTACAGACCTAACACAATGTGGACGCCACCAAGGTTTCAGGCCTCTACTCCCCAGGGATGCTGCATGAACCCCACTTGGGGCTGCTCTAGCCGGAGCAGCTGGGATGCAGGGAGCAGGTTCCCGAGAGGGCAGCTGCATCCCAGGTCTGTCCTCCAGGATAACTCAGTCCTTCTAGGCCTCAGGGTCTGTGATGGGTGGGGCACCCATCCAGACTTCTCAAATGCCTGCACGGCTTTCCTCTCATTTTCTCTGCTATTAGCATCTGGCTGCCTCACTACCAAGATAATGTCTTTAGCAACCAGTTTATCTGCTTCACCCTTGCATTGTTCTCTGGCTCTCTGCTTCTTTACCGCATGTCCAGGCTGCAACGTTTCCAAATCTTTACGCTCTGCTTCCGTTGTAGATTCTGGCTTCACATCATGCCTTTACCGCCATAACTCAGAGTAGGCTGTTACAAGTAGCCATGCAGCTTCTTTAATACTTTGCTCTGGTTCACAACTCTTAAGTTCCAACTTCCACAAAGTCCAAGGTCATAGACACAATGAAGCCAGGTTCCTTGCTATGGTGTAGCAAGGGTTATCTTTTGTCCAATTCCCAATAAGTTCCTCATTCCTATCTGAGACATCATCATCCACATGGCCTTTACTGTCCACATTTTCTATCAGCATTTTGCTTGCCACCACATGAGTCTCTAAGACATTCCAAACTTTCCCTTGTCTTTCTGTCTTCTTCTAAGTCCTTCAAACTCCTCCAACCTTTGCCCATTACCCAGCTGCAAAGATGCATCCACATTTTCAGGTATCTGTATAGCAACAACCCACTCCTCAGTACCAATTTTGTGTTTTAGTCCGTTTTGTGATGCTGTAACAGAATACCTGAGACTTGGTAATGTATAAGGAAAAGAGGTTTATTTTTTTATTTTTTTTTTCCTTTTTGTCTTTTTTCGTGACCGGCAACGGATTGCAACCATCAGTGTCGCGCCCGTACCGGGCCGGGACCAGCTACGGGATTGCAACCCTCGGTGTTGCTCCCGCACGTCGCTCAGCCAGTGAGCGGCCGGTCTGTATGTGGGATCTGAACCCTCGGCGGGAGCGCCGCCGCGCTTCCCAAGTGGCGCACTGTAGCAGTGCGCCGCTGGGCCGGCCCGAGGAAAAGAGGTTTATTTGGCTTATGATTCTGGGACAGCTGAGCCTGGCGTGGGCCTCAAGCTGCTTCTACTCATGGCGGAAAGTGGCAGGCAGCCAGTGGGTACGAGCAGATCACATGGCAACAGGAAGCAAGAGAGAGGAAGCAAGAGAGAGAGGGAAGGTGCCAGGGTCTTTTTAAGCAATGAGCTCTTGTGGGAACTAATAGAGGGAAAACTCACTCATTAATCCCTCCTTCCCCAGGAAGAGGGTTAATCCATTCATAAGGGATCCGCCCGCATGACTCGATCAGTTTCCAACACTGCCACATTGGAGATCAAATTTCCACATGAGTTTTGGAGGGGACAACACATCCAAACTCCATCACGATACTAGAGTTGGAGGGGGGGGAAGGAGGAGGTTTGGGAGGTAATAGGTCAGGCAAAGGGCATAAAGAAGTATCACGATTTTTAAGAATGAATATGCTAATAATAAGTTATTTTTTTTAAAAAATGGGTGCTGATTAATGGACAGATAGCACGAAGATTTCCCAAGAGTACCAGAGTTTTTTATCCACTTTTTATGTCCTCTTCTAATAATTTATCAATGACTTGGATGATGTAATTGGAGGTACAGCAAAGAGAATAGACAATATGCTGAATGACAGAATCAGAATCCAAATATATGTTTTTGGACTGTGATAATATAACATATATAAAAGGATTAATTTTTACAAGTAAAAACATAAAATTCTACAATTGTGTGGGGTAATAATCGATATATGCATTGCATGTGAAAGATGGAGCACAACAGAAGAAGATAAAAAACAAAACAAACAAACAAACCAAAAACAAGTAAAGGTCATAATTGACTGGGATTGCACCGGTGTGAGTGGTTGCCAAAAAAAAGCTACTCTGATGTCAGCCTGAAATAATCAATACATGTCTTTAGAAGAACATATATTTCCTCCCAACTTCCAGCCAAACATGTATATAGAAGGGCATTAAGTTCTAAATACCATAGCTTTAAAGATGGCCTATTATCTGATAGAAGATTTTAATTCACCCTAATTCCTCCTGAGGAGAACAATGTTTGTATTTGAATATAACAGTTAACAGTACTTACATTTCTTAGATGGAGGTTTAGCTACTCTCTTTTGTTATTTGAACGTTTTTGGAGTTCCAGCACTACTCCAGGTTTATCAAAGTATTTCTTCTAAACACATACAATGTTAGTGATCCATTACTCTTTAGGCCATGTGTCTGATAAAAGGTATTTAAATGACAAACAAAACATTCTGTCAAAACAAGAAAATTATTTTTATCCTCTTTTTAACATCCATATCTCAGAATATAATATGTACTTATTGTGGAAAATTTGTAAAATAAGGAAAAACACAAGAGAAAAATTAAAACCACTTCTAATGCCATTAATTCAGAAAGCCTTCAACATCAATTTATTCAACAAATCTTGGTTAAGTCACCACCGTATGCAAAGCAATCTCATATCTACATTAGGCAGAAACTGTTAACTGCTTATCCAATATCTATTCTCCCCTTCTTTCTTGCTAATAGAACCCTAATTTTATTCAAGTGGCAGGCAATATGCCCAAATATTTTGCCTGCCCCTGCTTAGTTGCAGCTAGAAGTATCCTTGAGGTGCAATTGTGACCAATCAGATATAGACAGAAATAACTTTAGAGTTCTTTTATAAATAGAATAAAATGACATTGGCTTTAAAGTTAAATGTTTTAGCTATTGTGCTTTTGCCTTTTCCCCTTCTTCCTACCCAGCACACAGAGAAAATGAAGGCACAGCAGCCACATTCTGACCATAAGGAATAAAGTTATGTGATAAAGATAGTGGAAAAGCACATAGAAATTTGGATCCATATAGTATCTTTGAGCAGCCGCATGAGCCATGAACTGTCTATCTCTCAATTTCTTGATCCCCAAGAAAAATAAGGCCCTTACTTATGCCATGTAATAAGATTTTATTTTATTTATAGCCAGAAGCAAGCCTAGCCAGTACCATTTCCTTCTTAAAAAATTGTTCCCTTACCAGGGCTTTGCTATCCTGAACCTGCCCTCCTATTTTGAATTAGAAAACGTAAACATTAGAAGAAATGTATTCGACTTCCTTGAGTTGCTTTCCTTTAATGAGATAACTGAAGAAAGACAGACCAGAATAGCATTATTAAATGTCAATTCTTTTTTTTTTTTTTTATCTTTTTTACTGACCGGTAACGGGATCACAACCCTTGGTGTCGCACCTGCACCGCGCTCAACCAGTGAGCGGGAACCAGTCTCCACATGAGATCCGAACCCCAGGCCGGCCCAAATGTCAATTCTTTATGGGAAAAAAGATGCTATATATATATTTGCTAACCACAAAGACATTCCCAGAGCTTTCAGGTGTAAGGGACAGCAGTCAAAGAGCCTTTAGATTTCAGTTTCTTCTTTAACAAGAAATATATTGTTTCTGACAGCTGTCCATGTGCAAATTTTATCTCTTGGCATTATCTTGATGTAGTCACATATTATCTGCATGAAAATGCTGAATGCAATCTGTAATAATGCAGAAAATAAGCTCCGATAAAACAACTACTAGAAATGCCAACTGAAAAATAAAATTTAAAAAAAAAAAAACCCTTAAGAATAAATGAGTAAATTTGAACATTTCAGAATTCCTTAAAAATAATCAAATCATCAATAATGAAAAATGTATTTTAACTATTTATTTGAAAGATTTAATTTAGTAAAGACAGATATGTCTTTTACTATAAGTTAAGATCTATAGCAACTGAGTAAAAAATACCTTTTATATTGCATCAAACAAATTTGTAACAGAAAGGTGGGTGAAAATGAGAAAAAGGATTAGAAATATATTTTCTTATGTCTTTACATACACTCCCATACACAATCTGAAGTTATATAATTAATATGTCATGGCGTGTGTATGTTTGTGCATGTGTATATGTGTATTTTACATTTACAGGTTTACTATAAAGAATACAACTGAATAGCCAAGTAGAAGTGCATAGAATAAGGTATGGGGAAGTGGAGGCACAGAGTTTCCTTGATTTTTCCATCACTGCTACCTTCCCAGTCCATCAGTGTATTCACTAACTCAGAATCTCCTCCTTCAAGAGTTTTTACAACCCAATCTTCAGCTCCCCCTCCCTTCCCTAGAAGTTGGATGGTGGGACTGAAAGTTTTCATCCTCTTATCACATGTTTGGTCTTTCTGGTGACCAGCCTCCATCCTGAGGCTATCTAGGGGCCCCACCCTGAGCCACTTCATTATCCTCTACCCAGATATAGTCCAAAGGAACTCATTACGAATAACAAGAACAATACTATAATCCAGGATATTACAAGGGTTTAAGGAGCTCTGTGCCAGGAACTAGATCAAATGTCAAATACAGTATGTGGGTACTTCAAAAAGTTTGTGGAAAAATAGAATTAAAAGATAATTTGAATCTTTCCATGAGCTTTTGGAAGTACCCTTATATATATTTTTATTATACCACAGACTACTCCTTGGACTTTGACCATGAATTTCTTACAGCAAAAGTATCACAATAGTTGAAAGATACTGTCCCACTGTTACAGTCCAATTCAGTAATTAATAATTGGTATAGTCAATCACTGTATCATATTAATATGTCTCCCAGGGTTTGTAGTGGCCTCTCATGTTTGTAGGTTTCCTTTGGATTTTGGAGGGAGTGGTTTCAGCAATGTATGACTCACCTTTTCTGGTATAATTGAACTAAGAGATTATATCATCTCTTGCTCTGAGCTCCTCCCGAGATGTTAACATAATATTGGATTTCTCTTTTTAAATAACCCACTTATTCATTCCTTTAACCTCACCTACTATTCTTCCTCCTGTCCATTTATACCCAAACTTTTCCACCTTTGTAAGGAACATTAGATTCAGCCACTATGTTGGTCCAGATTTCAGGCAGAAATACTAATCTAGCATATGCCTACCCCACCCCCAAGTCCACACCCATTCATATAGGGTAGGGTTACACAGGTAACTAGTGGGCTATCTTGACCACTAGGTAACACAGCAGCATTCACTCTCAATCCAATTTTGTCAGGTGGGATGAAAGCACAACAGACCCTAGTAGGCCTTTAAGAATTCTGATGCAAAGGTTTAAACATGTAGTTAGAGTTTCTTGCTTAGGAATCATCCCAGTTTCCATCACTTATACTTGTAGCCCTGGTCCTGCAACCACTGCATCAGGTAGGAAAAAAAAAAAAGTTGATATGATGTGGTAAGAAAGAAAAAAGTATAGTCATCCTGCCAGTGTCCTCCAGCCATGGATATAATTGTATAGTCATAACAGCATCCTTGTCCTTTGGGATAATTGTATTGTTATATCAGCATTCTCACCCATTTTATCATCCCCAGATCCACGAGAATAAGAGAGTACTATATAGTGGGGACACTCCCTTATCAATCATCATGTTCGGTGTGAACATGAACTTGTGAAGGAGTATAAGCTAGCTGTTCATGCTTACATCACCCCCTGTTTTAGACAAGCATTTCAATTGCCCATTCCAATTCTCTATCAAACTATTACTCTGAGACTATATCTCTGCCCATTGCTGGACTTTATGAACTATAAACTGTTTCCTGGTCTGATGAAATTTAACTTGGCAGTCCAAATTGCTGCAATATCTTCTATTTCAATTATTTTCTAGTACTCTGAGCATTTGCATTTACATCTGGATAAGAAAAGCCCAGTCCAGAGTCAATGTCTATTCTTCAGAGGACCCATTTGTAGTCCCCCAGGGCTACCAGCATGAGTCAGACTTGCCAGCTATGTTTAGGGCCTTACACAGAGGGAATCTGCCACATAACCATCTGCAGTCTTTGTATTTTTTGTTGATAAACAGAACAGTTCTTATTGACATTTTGTGGTTCAGATGATACAAGAGGAATATGTCTATATTGAGCCAATCCTTGCATAGCTGCAGCCTCCAATGTCCACTCATTTCATGGACCCAGGTTGCCATCTCGAGCAAGGACAGGAATATATTCACTGGTCAATTTCGATTACCTTTCTAAACCTAGAAATGGCTTATTCTGATGGACATTGACACGTCCTACCTTATTGCTTCCCTCTATTGTCTTCAGTTTTACAATACTGGGTAGCAGAAATGTTCCCCAGTCAGACACAATGTTCGTCCCCATAATACAGTCAATTAAAAGAGTCACAATGCCTTCACATAATGACTATTCATTCTCCTCCAATTCTCCAAAACAATTCTCCTTAAACTGTCCCATCAATCCTTACATTCCTAACTGTAGTCTCCATTAGGGCTTCATTAACAGATTTTGATTTTACAATACTAGTTAGGGAAAGTGTTCCCAAGTCAGATATAATATCCATTCCCACGAAACACAAACATCAAGGACACGCAATCTTTTTACAGAAAGCCTGCTTGAATATTTCAACTTTCGTAATCCTATCAACCCTCACATTTCTATATTCTTTCAATCTAATTATAACCCTCACTAGGGCTTTACCAGTGGATTTTGGTCCCACAGTGCATGAGGATCCTGTGTAAAGGAGTTCAAAAAACTCTTTAACACCACTTGACCATTTTACCCACTCGAGTGCAGAAGATTAGGGTCCCCAGTGAGGAGTTGAGCCAAGGGACTCTGGCTCTTTTGTCAACTGTTATCATGATAAATATGTCTGACTACTGATTGCATCAAGCAATTCCAGGTCAGGTTTTTCACGGTAGTCTTTAATATGTGTAAAACGCCATCAGGCATTTTAAGTTTCTCCAAACTAGGGTAAACAGAGTGGACTTGTTTGGGCATCCTTTAATTTTGGAGACTAACAGGGGGTGCATTTGGTCCACCCAACCTTAAAAAGTGCTATATTGTTTTAAACCCATTAATGTCTGTTTTATTCATCTCATTTCTTTTCTTTCTTTTTTTTTTTTTTTAATAAGATGACCAGTAAGGGGATCTTAACCCTTGAGTTGGTGCTGTCAGCACCACACTCTCCCAAGTGAGCAAACCAGCCATCCCTATATAAGGATGTGAACCCATGGCCTTGGTGTTGTCAGCACCACACTCTCCCGAGTGAGCCACAGGCCCGCCCTTATTCATCTAATTTCTTAGGAACCATCTGCCTTAGTCCATTTGGACTACAGTAACAAAATACCTTAGAGTGGGTAATTTAGAAAGAACAGAAATTTATTGGTAACAGTTCTGGAGTCTGGGAAATTCGAGATTAGGATGCCAGCAGTTTTGGTGTCTGGTGAGGGCCTGTTCCTCATAGCTAGTACCGTCTATGTGGCCTCACATGATAAAAGGGATGAACAAATTCTCTCAGGCCTCTTTTATAAGGGCTCTTAATGCTGTTAATGAGGGTGAAGCCCTCATGACCTAATCACCTCCCAAATACCCCACTTCTTAATACCACTTCTTAATACATTGGAGATTAGATTTTAAAAGATGAATTTTGGGTGGACACAAACATTCACATCATATCACCATCTAAAGATTTCCACCTTCCTGAGATGAGATTCTTGACTCTCCACTTTCTTTTGCCTCTTTGTTTTGCCCCCATCAATGTTATCTCTATTCACCCTATTTCTTAATAACCATTTAAAATTTTCCAACCTGATAAAATGAGTCCTTTGACTCTCCACTCTGCCTCTCTCTGACTCTCGCTGTTGTCTTGTTATTAAACTAATGCTTTATTAGCACCTGTAAGACTAATAAGGAAAATATGAGACAGCAAATTCCAAGAGGCTTCTCAGACTGTTACTCAGTTTTGCAGCAGTAAGCTTACATGGGATGCCCATGCAAAAGGGGCCTCCTCAACAACAGCATTCACAATGCTATAGGTAATGGGCATATTCAGTGGGTAAATATCCCAGTCATTGTAAAGCCAGTCCCACATGGCTTGCATCAGAAGCATATCCAATGCTTCATCTGAGATGTTCCACTTGGCATTATGGGAGGAATCAGATAGTCCCCCTGCTATGTTCTGAATGTTTGTGTCCCTACCATCACCAAATTCATATGTTGAAACCAAACTCCCAATAAGGGGGTATTAGTACATGGGACCTTTGGGGGTGATTATATCATGAGGGCTCTTCCCTTGTAAATGACATTAGTGACCTTATAAAAGAGGCCTGAGAGAGCTTAGTTACCTCATTTACCATGCGGAAACACATAGAAGACACCATCTATGAGGAACAGGCCCTCCCCAGACACCAAATTTGCTGGCTCCTTAATCTTGGACTTCTCACCTCCAGAACTGTGACCAATAAATTTCTGATTTTTCTAAATTACCCAGTATTAGGTATTTTGTTATGGCTTCCTGAACTAAGACATCCCTTTCTCAGAGTAAAGGGACTTCATGGTGTTTTTTATCCGGTCGACCAGGCTAGCTGTTTCCTCAGGAATATTTTGCTGTGTGTCTGGATCATATATAGCCATTGGATTGTTACATAATGTGTTTTGAGTCCTGTATCAATATTCTTTTTCACTCTGCAGCATTTAAAACCAAATATATTGCACCTAATCACTCTCACTATCCATTGAATAAAAATTCCTTAAGAAGCTAATTATACTGATCTACAAAATGAGACAATTCTTTTATACTATATTTCTTGGTTTCAGCAGTTTCTTGATTTTGCTCTTCACTCATGTGGACAACCCTCTTATTAACCTGAGGTCTTACAGGTACTCTTTGTTGTCCAAGAATAATTTTTCCCTTGTGAGCAACTTTGAGGTTAGTGGCCAAAGCTCAGAAAAACCAAACTCTGAGCTTGGTTCAGCATTTAGTTCTAACCTAGCACTCTCTTTTAATCTCATTTTAGCTATTAGAGATAATAACAACCAAGGGATTATATATTTTATTCATTTTTTCTTATTAGTTTGTATTTTCTTATGCCTCCAGTGAACCAACTCTAAGAGATGGTGAACCAACCAATTTAAGAGATGGAATTGGATCCATCTCTAAATTCCATTGCTAATTTTAAACTTAAGTAACTGCAGCACAGCTGCAATTCTATAACATGTGTATACATGTAGCTACCAAGTAATAAAAGGTACTCATACCCTACCCTTTCCTTCTCTTGCTTCACAAACTACATGTTTCTGTGATCCAGGACATTTTTAGTGAATTCCACATTCTTTAACACCTATTCTAAGGTTCTTTCTGGCACCACTTCTTACAACAATTCTCTAATACCAACTGGGTGTCC
Organism: Galeopterus variegatus; assembly: GCF_000696425.1. Lineage (NCBI taxonomy): Eukaryota > Metazoa > Chordata > Mammalia > Dermoptera > Cynocephalidae > Galeopterus > Galeopterus variegatus. The sequence continues at coordinate 272,983 of NW_007728167.1, read as the reverse complement.
GAAAATTTAATTTAATTTTAACACTAACTACTCAGAGTTATCACAGATCCCACAGGTTAAGGGCTCAGTCCCACATAACTTCCCAGATTTTAAATTTAAACTTGCAGTGAATGAGAGTTCCTTCTTCTCTGCAACCTCTCCAGCACTTATCCTTCTCAGTCTTTTGGATATCAGCCATCCTAACTGGAGTGAGATGGTATCTCAAACTGGTTTTGCTTTGTATTTTATGGATGCCGAGTGATGTTCAGCATTTTTTCATATATCTGTTGGCCATTCGTGTATCTTCCTTTGAGAAATGCCTATTCAGCTCCTTTGCCCATTTTTTAATTGGGTTAGTTGTTTGAGTTTCTTGAATATTCTGGATATTAATCGTTTGTCTGGTGTATATTTTGCAAATGTTTTCTCCCACTCTGTTGGTTATTTTTTTACTCTTTTGATTATTTCTTTTGCTGTGCAGAAGCTTTTTAGTTTGGTATAATCCCATTTTTTTTTTTTTTTAATTTTACCTTTAGTTGCCTGTGCTTTTTGGGTCCTATTCATGAATTCTTCAAAATGGTACAGCCTTTATGGAAAATGACATGGAGCTTCCTCAAACAATTACAGATAGATCTATCATATGACCCAGTGATTTCATTGCTGGGAGTATACCCATAGGAATGGAAATCATCATGCCAAAGGGATACCTGTACTCCAATGTTTATTGCATCTCTGTTTACAATAGCCAAGAGCTGGAACCAGCCCAAATGTCCATCATCTGATGAGTGGATAAGGAAACTGTGGTACATCTACACAATGGTATACTACTCTGCTATAAAAAAAAAAGAATGAAATACTACCATTTGCAACAACATAGATGGGCTTAGAGAAAACTATATTAAGTGAAACAAGTCAGGCACAGAAAGAGAAATACCACATTATTTGTGAGAGCTAAAAATAAATAAATAAATCAACACACAAACAAATAAAGGGTGGTGGGGGGAAGAAGACAGAATAACTACAAAAATTCCTTAAAATATTTAATTCTAATGAGCAAATATGATGTAGGGGCTGGGGGAGAGGAATGGGTAAAGGGGCATGAAAATCAACTACAATGTATTTGAGAAGTAAAAGAAAAAGAATAAATAAATTTAAACTTGCCAGTTGCAAGTTCCAGGGACCACCGATTCTTCTGACTAACCAGATATAAATGTATGGGTCCCTACAATCTCCTCTTCAGGCTTGATAATTCAATGGAATGACTCACAACTCAATAACGCTTTACTTACTTTCACCAGTTTATCATAAAGGATACAATTAAGGAATAGACAAATGAAAGAGATGCACAGGGCAAGGTATGGTGGGAGGGAGTAGCACAGAGCTTCTATGATCTCTTCAGGTGCATCTTCCCAGCACATAAATGTGTTTACCAACCTTGAAGCTCCTGGTATATATATTTTGAGAAGTAAGTGGCAATATTTTTAAAAGGAGGAATGAATGCACTTAAAGAATGCATTCAATATTTACCCAATCAAAGCAAAGCAGAAAGTGACAAGAAATACCTGATAATATGAAGCAAATAGGAAAGGAGAAGCACATTTGGTTTCAATTATCTGCATGTTCCGTGTACATATATTTGTTTACAGTTTATATCTATGTATGTACATCTGCATTTGTACTAATACCTAGCTAATTAGCTAGTTTCCAGTTCTACATCTTGATTTTCTTATAAAGACATAAAAAAGTATTTTTATGATAATGCATTTCATTTTGACATCAATGTTGAAAATAAAAAGGATGAGTATAAAAATGTATTCTTGCTGAAAATATTTTAGAAACAAGCATTATAGAGATATTCTCTTGATTAAAAATTGAACATTTAACTGTGGCATTTCATTTATTTCAAAATTATTTAGGTTATTGTTACATAGAACAGTTGCTATTAAAATAGAATTCATAAAATTACCATGAGTACTATTATGTTGAATGAGTTTAACATAGTATTTACTTAAAGCCATTACTATAAATCAATTTTCTTAGAATTACTGTCTGTAGAATGTTGCCAAATTAAGTCTTAGTCACTGATAAAATGTGGGTTGGCTTACTTATTTGTTTGTTTTAAATGTATCTTTTTTATTTCTGTTGTAACATCAAAAAACCCTACATAGTTAACCCTGAAAAATATTTTGAAATTCACAACAGATTGAATCAATAGTAATATTTTTAGGATTTTGTTAATTCATTTTTGCACAGAAGCTTCTTTAAGAATATATTGGTGTAAGGGCTAATATATCAGGTCCTGAATTTAGAATAGGTAAATAATGAAAGGTATTTGATCATCATTTCTAATATAATGCAGTCAATCTAATTGTGACTTAATTAAGAAGTCCACTTGGATGGGACATTTCCCAAGTTATTGAATTAATACTAATTAACAACAAAGATTGTTGCTTAATTGGGTTGGTAATTCTACTTAATTGGGATGGCTGCTAGTGATTAAATGGTACTCAAAAAGAAACATCCCAGCTTGGTTTAAAGGCTAATTATACTTTGTCTCCCTTCTAAAGACCTCTCTAAAAATACTGCTTAGAGCCAGAAAAAGTTTAAACCCACCCACCAACCCCTTTTGGTATAATGAAACAGCTTAAAAACCCATTGATTGGCATATTTTTCAACTACTGTATGATTGTTCTTTTCAATTGAGACTGCTGAAGACACCAACTTTACAAAACTATAATTCAACATAAAAAGTGTCTCTTTTTCTTTTTCTTTCTCCTTCCTTCCTTCCTTCCTTCCTTCCTTCCTTCCTTCCTTCCTTCCTTCCTTCCTTCCTTCCTTCCTTCCTTCCTTCCTTCCTTCCTTGTCAGGATCTAAACCTAATACAAACCAGCACACAAAACTATCAAAGCAGCACTTCTAAGCATTTGCAAATGTTAACTTGCCTCAAAGGATCAAGCAAGGAAATAAGAGAAACAGACAAAACAATTAGTGATCAATACAAAGAAGTATAAAATCCAGTACTTGATTATTTGGTAGAGACTAAAACTATAACAGTAAATCAGAAAAGAAAAAGATTATTATGGTATGGAGAAAAATCCAATGAAAGGCATATTTTAGAGAATTTAGATTGAAAGCACAGAATAGATTGGTGTAGAGAGAGAGTGAGGAAGTTAAGTTTAAGTAGACTAGGCCAGAAATAGTAAAAGTCTGAATAATCTCGAGCTCATTCCAAAACAAGAAAAAAAAAAAACACTGAGGTGATAAAGACTTCTATAGCAGTGGTTATTTAAAACAACTCCAGACAGAGAGATCCTGTACTCAAGAAGCATATATATGACAGGTAGAAGTAAGACATGAGCGGCAGAGGTCTAGGCAATGGCTCTGCAGTCACCCTAATTCCACCCAAGGACCACCCTGGAACTTTCCAACCCACCCATTTTGCCGTTAAACTTAAAACCAACACATCCTGGTAGCAAGGAACTGGAACCAAGCTGGATTAATTCAGTGTCTAGCACCTGTGCTGCCTGCAGCAGTCTGCCCTTGCACTGACCTTTGTCTTATTATAATCTTAATAAAATTAGCATTTCGTTTTCCCCCCCTGTGAGTTTTTCTGCATGCATTATGGGTAAGAACATGTGCAGAAGGAAAACAGTCACGTAGCCCGCAAGTGCCAATCAAGTGACGTGACATACATGTCACGATGACACACCTCAGTACCACCCAAAATCTAATCAAATATAATCTTCAACCCTAAAATTACTTAGGGCAGTTGTCTCCCTTGATTTGGCCCGTTCCCCCCTTGGAATATACGTCAGTAAACTTTACCTTGCTTCGTTTTGTTTTGCTGATCTGTAATTCTTTACTGTGTTGGAGAAAAGGACCGAAGAATCACCAAAATTCTGGTAAAATATATTTTGCTGAAATTTCTGATTTTTCTACCAAGTCGTCTAGAGGTTCTAACACAGCCCAGGAAGCCATGTTGGTTCCAAATTCAATTCAGGAATAAAATTTTCATAAGGAGGACGTTATCTTAAAATAAAATAGGAATAGTTAAAGTAATTGGTAGTTAACACTTAGTTTAAAAAATATTTAAATAGAAAAGGGAACTAGTGACTTTTGTTGATTTTTCAGTTTGATACTAAATTCTCAGTATGTTATACAAATTTTATATCCAAATATGGAACACAAAGTTTTCAATAACAGCCTATGGAGATCTTACTAAGAAGGCATTACGATGCTGTTACAATGTAGAATTTCAATGATCAACCAATTTGAATAAAATTCTATTTCTAGTCCTATTTGAGACTACTAAACAGATATTACAATATCAACAAAATCTAAGAACTACTGCATTATGATGTAGTGATGTGAGTATATGACTCTGGGCAAGATAGTTTTAGGATAAAACTATAGCTACCTGATTATTGTATTACCACTATTTGAAAGTATTGTATAATCTTAAAACAATTTCACTAGAAGTCTATAGAGGTTATTTATAGTGACAGAAAAAATGAAATACTGTCAAATTGAGCTATGTTGCCAGAAAGAAATTAAACAGAAACAGCTTACATTCAGACATCATTAAGTTTGAGGCATAAACCTACCAAGAAAGGAAATCCAGGGTTTCCTGCTACAACACTTTTAGTAATGTCCCCTTGTGACTAAGCAATATTCACCAAATATGTGGTTTCTGTGAGTGTACTATGGCAACATGTAATGTTATACAGCAGAGGGAAAATAGCTATTACAATGTGAACTAAACAGAAATATAAATATAAATATTTTGGCACTACTTGAAAAAGTAAGACTTAATTTGATACTGTGAAAGTCTATTTCTTCATTCTATTAAGACTTTCCTATGAAATTACACAATTTCTAGAAAATAAAGTAGCTATTTAAACTTGAGGTTTTATGTTAACTAAAACTGTCCACATGTTTGCAGGCTTGTTAACTGTATATAGTTTTTTTGAGTCAGCAAAAAGATGTACAATTTAATCAAACTTGCAGCTATCCAGCAAAACTTATACTAATATGGACAAAGAAGGGCACTTATCCAAAATGAGAAGTAAAGGGAAAAGATAGGTAATTCTTGAGAATTAGTCTTTCCTACTCCCACCTATGCTTATTTAGAATGCCTCTCAGACAATAGCACTATTATCTAAAGTTGCTTCACCTCCTCTAAATTGCTATTTAAAAAAATCAATGTTTTGAGAAGTAAAAAAAGTTCCTGCTTTACAATCAGTCATGAGGATGGATTTTATTGTTCTAAATTTGCTACAGAAAATTTGAAAACAAAATACATAAACTTTTCTAGTTTATTAATAAAAAATCAACATCATAGAATAATGTGCACTTGAAATTGATCAAAGGTCAGGAAAAATTTCTTCCAGTGGGAAACCAATGTGAAGAAGGATTTGAATTGTCATTTATTTTATAATTTTCTAAAAGCTGTTTTATTTTCCTAGGAAAGGTCAGTCTAGATTTTTGCATATTTTTTATATTTACATTGTGTTTCAATAATCTTTTATTTGGAGAGGTATGGCTGACCTTCAGCTATATTTTTCTTTGAATGTGAAATATGTTGTCTCTTTATACAAATCAAGTACTTAGAAAAAACTCTGTAGCCTAGAGAATAACACTTAACAGCCAATTTTTTTGTCCAAACATAAGGGAATATATAGGGGCAAAAAGAAGTTTGTGTAAATTGCTCTTAATTTCACTGAAAGATTTTTTTCTGCTATGTACTTCCAAATTTCATAATCTGATATGCCTGAAAATATGTAGACTTCTGAATCTGGCCTTAAGGGAAAAATAAGAAGAAGAAACACTAGAAAAAATACTATTTTCAGATAAATTTTCTTGTCTTTAATTTTTTTAATAACAAAGCTGTTAAATATTTCAATCTTTTCATTTTCTTTTTTTACACTATTTGATTGAGTTATGATTGACATATAGAAAGTTGTAGATATTTAATGTATACAGCTTTAACAGTGAGATTATACTTTCATATGTTTTTGTGTTGAGGTTTAAAATCTTTTCATTTCAACTTGAAGAAATCCCTTTAGCACTTCTTGTAAGTCAGGTCTGGTAATGATGAACTCCCTTAGTTTTTGTTTTTTGGGAAAGTTTTTATCTCTCCTTTATTCTTAAAGGACAGTTTTGTTAGGTTCTTGGGTGGCTAGGGTTTTTTGTTTGTTTGTTTTGTTCTCCCTCAGTACTTTGAATATATCATCCCACTCTCTACTGGCCTGCAAGGTTTCTGCTGAGAAATCCACTAATAGTTTTATGAGGGCTTCCTTGTATATGACAAGTCATTTTCCTCTTGTTGCTTTCAACATTCTTTCTTTGTCTGACTTTTGACAATTTAATTGTAAATTGAATTTGCTGTATACCACTTTGAGTTCAACAGATTTGGAGACATTTTTGGTGTTGTGAATCTGTATGTCCACCTCAGCTCTCCCAAGATTTGGAAAATTTTCAGCTATTATTTCTTTAAATGAGCTTCCTTACCCTTTCTCTCTCTTTCTTCTCCTTCTAGAACTTTTACAGTGCATAAATTGGTTCACTTGATGGTGGTCCATAAGCCCTGTAAGCTTCCTTCACTCTTTTTCATTCTTTTGTTGTTGTTGTTGTTCCTATAACTGGATAATTTCAAACCACCTGTCTTTGAGTTCACTGATTTTTTTCTTCTGCTTGATCAAGTCTGTTATTGAAGCTGGAACTGGCTCACAAGGCTGTTTCTGGATCCCCAGTCGGCTTCATGATTTGCAAGTCTATTACTGGGGGCACAGACAGGCATGGATCTTCAAGGTCTATGGATTCATGATATTGCCTCCAGGACCATGGTCATGTGGAGCTGGAGCTGGGTCATGGGGCTGCTTCTGGATCCATAGTCAACAGGACAATTACTGGGGATGCAGATGAATCTGACTTCTCTCAGGTTCTTAGGTAAACAGAACTGCCTCCAGGACAATTGTTAGGTGGATCTGAAGATAGATCACAGGACAGCTTCTGCATCCTCAGTCAGGTCAATGTTCAATGGGCCTGTTACAGGGGTCATGAATGTGCATGGTTCCTGCCAGTTTTGTGGGCAGGTGAGGCTGGTGGCAGGACTGTAGATGAGCAGGGCTGGAACTGAATCTACAGGGGGATGGGGCTGTTTCTGTGTTTTAGCCAGGCCTGTAATTGGCAGGTCTGCTACCAGGGGCACCAGTTTTTCTCCTCAAAGCAGAGTTCCTTCATCTTGGGCTCCACTGGAGTGTTTCAACCTATTACCTGTGTCCAAATCTTCTACAAAATATCTATAGAGTTTCAGTTATACAAGATAAAAAGTTCCAGAGATGTTTCATAATAATGTGAACATACTCAACCCTACTGAACTGTACACTTAAAAAATGGTTAAGATAGTACATTTTATATTATGTATTTTTCACTACAATAAAAAATTATAACAGCATAAGACAATAAAATGCATTTTATTTTTTTTTAAAAAAAGGCAATTTTGTCCATGGATGGATGCCAAATTGCTATTTCTGTAAGGGGATAAGGGATGCGGATCTCCTATTCCACTGTTTTGCTGATGTCACTCTCCAGTCCTTGCATTTTTAATGTTATTAGTGAATACTTACTTTAGTAGTAATTAACATAATTGACAAATCACATAATGTCATATACATACCATATAATCTAATAAAAATATTTATTTAATACTTTTAAGAAATCCTATATTGTACTTTTTAAAAAATCCGTAATTATATGATGCTATCAACTACCTGTCTTGTAGATATGCTGCTTTTGAAATCAATGAGTCTAGATGGTTTATCTATTGCTTAACTGATAACAAATCTTTATTTAGCAATAATGATAACCATACCTCCTTAGGAATGCTCAGAAGTATTTTCCCAAGACTAGAGAATACGCTCAATGATGTAATCACCTAAATTTACAATTTGACTAACAGTTCCTTATATATGTACATGATGCAGAATAAAGTTTAATATTCTTCTGTAGTTTTTTATTAAGGTTTGGCCAGTAAGAATTTTAGAAGAAAGCTGATAGTTTTGGGAGATTTGGTAGTCTGTGTGTATGTTTCTGTGTGTGTGTAGGGAGGAGGGAATATTTTTAATAGGATTCCTGTGAAATGCAGAATATGATATTCAACATCAAATTAAATTCTCCAGCAAAATTTCAGGTTCTCTGAGAGAAAATGAATACCTCTGCATAGCAAAGTGTAAATATTATGGTGTGTATCAGATATCCAAAAATGAGGAATTGTACTAACTGATTAAATAACAGTATAAGGAAACATGCTAATGGTACACCTACAACAAAAATCCAACCAGAAGTTGCATAGAGCAATGTTTCTCAGAGTTTATAGTAAATACAAAATAGGAAACGTGGTATGCTCAATATTATTATAGACATTTTTGAACAAATTATAGAAAAAGAATGGGTTGGCAGAAAACCTTCTGGATGGGAAGGAAGTTGGATAATAGAGTGAAAGAGAGAGAGGATTAACCTTCAGATGTTTTCCCTTGCCCCAACCCCTCAATACACACACAACAAAAGTTCTGGAGAATCTGAGCAAACCAGTGCTTGTACCCCACTTTCCTAGTCAAAAATTTAGACAATTTCTTGCTTTTCAGAAAAGTCCCACATTCTAACATGTTGTTATACTAGCAGACTAGAATGAATGGCTGTATAAAGTAACTAGTAAACAGAGACTGAGTCCTGCACACCAGGAAAGAGTATGGAGAAAGCAGCTGAGAGGTCTTATAACTCAGCTCAAGCCTGACTTCCTCGGTCAATCATTTTTCATTGTCTCAGACCCTCAGTGATTACTTTATTTCCTTTAATAACTAGAAGGAACAATATATTTTTACATATTTGCCTCTGCTTTTCCAAAAATCCACACAAGCTGTTGCCTATTTTAGTATACTCTACCCAGCTAGTGAACAAACTCCTTATGAAGGAACTTTGTTTCATACCTTTTATTGCCACACTTGAAAATGAAATAGATAGCTCATTGATTTTTCCCTTTATAAAATAACTTTGCAGTACCCTTGACTTTTAAAAAACTACTTCTATGTCTTCACATTTTAATATAATGGCAGGAGCATTGACAATTACAGTACTTATTCACATAATCGTTTATCAACATCTGGTCATTTTTAATAGGTTTCCCAGTCATTAGTGAGAATTAGTAAAATGCAAACAAATTTGCATATTAATTAACTTGACTAGAAAACTCTAACTACATATAGAGTTAACTGATATTCACTAAATTTAAATGATTTATTACACCCTCTTTCAAGATAAGTTGGTATAAAAGATAGAGGTTTCTTAACTTTGATTTTGACATTGTGTTTATATATAATTATCAAAGGAAAACAAGCAATAAGCATAATAAATGTAAGGAATTAATTTTTACCATAACTTACCCTGAGGTCATGCTATAAATGATAAAACATGTCAAAAGACTTGAAATGTGTAATCTGTCATACAGTTACTTAAAATAACGCAGGCATCTTTTGATTATATTTGTTTAGATGTAGACTTTAAAGATGTTAGTAGAGATACAGTAGGGTTAATGGGGGAAAAGATTTTTGTCCCAATGTGTTTGTAGAGAGAGGGAATATAATGTATTAAAATATATTCTAGATTCTTAGGAATGTAAGAAAATATAGATGTTATTTAAGCTTATCATTGTATTAGTAGGTAGTGCTTTTCCAATATAAAAATAGAAATTTCCCATAAAAAGTAATATAACATCCCAAAGAAATTAATAAAAGTATTTTTGTATATGAGGCACATGTTTAGGATTTATTAATGCACCCTCCCGTAGGACCCTTTATATGATGGACTCAAAATAAATCCAATTCCTGTATATTTTTGGAATGCATCCTGTATTTGAAATGCATCTAGATTCTGTGAGGGATACAGAGATAAATAATACTTGACTAGTTGATCCACACTACTCAGATAGGTCCAGAGCATTACCCACATTAGTAGCTGTGGGCATGGTGCAATCACAATCTTCTTAAAACTCTAATTGCTTTTTTTTTCTTTGTTAATATTTTACTATTTTCTTACAAATACAAGACATGTTTATTATAAAACATTAGGAAATACACACAAAAATAAATAACTAGAAAATAATCATTATAACAAATATAATTCAACCCAGATGGACCCTTTGTCAATATTTTGGTTATATGGCTACAGATTTCTAAAGTAGATAAATATTTTTAAGCAGAAAATACATTTATTTGGTAGGATAAAGGAGAAAATACCAATACCAGGTTTTAAACTAAGACTTGAAAAACATTAAACTACTTAATTGTAGACTTATGCAATCATTGATTTATGTCAAGAAATTCATTATTATTGTGTAGAAGAATTTTTTTATGTGAATTAGACAGTTACTACCTTATTGAAAGGTTATTTTAAATTGAAAGCAGGAAGTAAAATTATGTATTTTGATGGCTATGTGTGCACATATTTTTAACAAAACTGAGATTTTACTCTTTGGAGGGTTTTGTTTTCTTTTATGTAATTGTTAAAATCTCCTTTTATTTTCAAACTTTTCTATGTATTCATGATGGCCCTGGCTTTTTTCCAGTTTCTTTGTTCAATGTAGACAACTAATAATAAAATTTAGTACCTAAATCAATTTCAAAAAACTGAATTATCTGGATTGGCTATTTAAGTTAAATGGATACATAGCCTGAGTTATCAAATTCTTCATAAATTTGAGGTGTTGACCTTTATCTCAGTAATATGTCTTGAATTTGATGTGTCTTTTCTTCTCCAGGTATTATACCTTGTCTTTTTTTCTTGATGCTGTAACTATAATGCCATTTGAGATGATGCTTAGGTACCTAAGATAGGTATTATTGTGATCAATGTATAACTAATTTACGCTTTCCTCATATGCCCTCTAGAAACCTATATCCAACCCAAAATAGACATTTAATATATATTTTCTATTTTTATGCAGGAACATATTTCTTAGATGGATTACATGTGAGAAGAAATATCAGGTATACACCATATTCATGATAATAGCCACAAAAACCATCGTGGTGGTGGTGGGGGGATATGTCCTAGGCACTGTGCTAAATATTTTATAAACATTATTTTATTTAACTTTTACAAAAACACTAAAAGACTGATACTCTCATTTCCATGATTTATAGATGAAGAAACTAAAACTCAATGAAGTTAAGAAAGTTACCAAAAGACACTCAATTAATGACAGAGGGACTAGGATTCCAGCACGTGTGTCTGACTCCAAAATCTAAACTCCTTATCACTAATGCTATGATGCTTTTCTCATATTGCTATATTTGGAAAGATACTTATAGTTTGGCATTGTATATGCAAGAGAAAAGTGAAAAGTTCATTCGAATTTAATTGGCCATACTAGACAGACTATTTGGATTCAACTTCAAATAACTAGAGTGATTTTTTTCTTACCATCTGAATAATATTAGGCCCTCTGAGACAGCATGTTTGATTCATCCAGAGTTCTTCTTTTTAATGCTCTCTGCACTGGAATTTCTAACCTGATCTGTTCCTTGGGTATTTGTATATACTAATATTGCTTCCACTACTATAATCAGAGGGAAATCTATTATGTCCCAACATTTTTCAGACGTTCCAGACTTATATACAGATTATACAGAGTTTATAGAGTAGAGTTTAAGATATATATATATATTCTGATACACGAGACATCTTTGTTTAGCTATTCCATAGACACATAAATCAACAGGGGAAAAACTTATCAACTTCCACTTCCCAAATGTTTTTTTCTCTGTTATTCTATATATCATTGAATTGCATCACTATTCACTGATTTGCCAAAGCCAAAAAAAATAAAAGGAATCCATGATGTTTACCCCTAACTTATCCCTCACATATAATCCATCACTGATTTTGTTGTTTATACCTCTTAAATATTTCTCAAATCAATTCACATCTCCCCAACTCCACCACAACCATTATACCAAAGACTTCATTTTTCCTTGAATAGATTATTTCAATTTCCATCTATCTAGTCTTGCTTTACAGGTAACCTCAATGAATATATCCTTCATACTGGGAAAGACTCCAAATATGATCATATACTCCCTTACATAAAATCCTTTATAATATCATCTATAGATTTTATGATAAGATTCTAGCTTCTTAATATAATTCAGAAATTTGTCAGGGGCCTTAAGTTGATCCCTGGTGTTCATGTGTGTAAATGAAGCTAGAAAGCTAGCAAGATACATAAGAAGAAAGATATATATCTGCCTAATAGACTCTCTCTTTTTCCATTTCTATTTATCCATTCATGCAACAAATTCATCGACAAATACTTTTGAACTGATTTGATTGAGCACCCACCGTGTACGAAGATGCCTAACCCCATGAAACTTACATTCTAGTGTGGGGAAAAGGGAATAAGACTAATAATATCAAGAAATAAAAAAATAAGTGTGTAAATCATATGGTATTGTAGATGATAAGTACTATGGGAAAAAAAGGAGAAGTAGATTAGAGCAAGAGAGATCAGAAATACCCAGGCTGGGGAACAGGTTACAGGATTAAACAGACCTTATTGAAAAGATGACATTTAAACGAATACTGTTGAGGTGAGGGAGTTAGCTGTGGGCATATCTTAGGTAAGAAGATAACAGCTAGAGGAAACAATTGGTACAAGAACCTTAAGGTACAAATGTGACTTAATATTCAAAAAACAACTAGGAGACCAGTGTACTAGGAGCAGATGGCGTGAAAGGGGACAATAATAGGAGATGAAGTCAGAAAGGTAATGGAGGAGTTTATGTAGAACCTGTTGGCCATTGTAAGGATATTTGCTTTTACTCTGAATAAACTGAGTTACCATTGCAAGGTTTCAGAAAGGGCATAATAGGAACCAACAGGGTTACTCTAATTATCAAGCATATTAGGATTTATTTGTGCCACTTTTAATTCTCTTTAGTTCTTTCCTTTCCTTATTTTCTTGTTTTTTTTTTTTTTTTTCTTTTCTTGTTACCATAACATGGATTAAATTATCCCTAGCTATTTAGAAATGGTAGTTTATTTTTATTTTTCAGTAGCTACTCCTAATTTATTAAAAACATCTTTCTGTTTATATCATTTTATGGAGGTCATAAATAGTAATTGTATTTTTCAAGAAATACTTTTTGAGAGACTACTAGATACATGAAATTTTTCTAGGCACTACCATACGGTATTGAAACAAAGTTCCAGACATCATCAAACTTATATAACAGTATTTTTGTATATTCTTTGTATTTCCTTGGAACAAAACAAGTACCTTTGTGTGCTTTTGCTTTCCCTGATCACCTTTCTCCAGGCTCATACCTCCATCCTCTTACCCCTGATAAAGCAAGATTTCCCAAACATGTCACAACAGAGAACACATTTAAAATGATAATATTTGCATGGATACACTTGGACAAACTGACAGGTTTATTTAGTGACAGATAGCCAATTTCTGAACTCTGTCTGCCTCAACACATCTAACCTCCTGAGTCTCTCCCACCCTCCACACACTGTCCTGTTTTAGTACACAGGAAGTTCTGATCTGGAATTTTAGGGTTTTGTTTCTGGACTGTTTGAAGAGTCATTCTTTACAGAGATAACAATAAATTTAAGAACTCATTTACTTACCTTGCTGCCTATATTTTATTACTTTCTCCTCCTTTCACTTATGCTTTTGCTTTAGTGCTCCTTTAAGAGTACTTTAAAACATGGTTTTTCTGTGACAACCTTTTTACAGCCTTGTATACTTAAGAATATACTTATTTCTTCCTCACACATAATCGATAGTTGGTCTTTATATAAATGTTTAGCGTTGAAATTCTTTTCCTTCAATCTTTTTGAAAGTGTTACTCTGTCATCTTCTTACATCTAAAGGAAGTTGGATCTGAATCTCATTCCTTTGTATGTAATCTATTTTTCTGCTCTTAAATCTTTAGAATTTCCCCTTTGTATTAGCTGTTTTAAAATGGCTGTATATATACACACACAAATACAATTACAAACAACATAACTGATGAATCTCCCAAACATAATATAGAGTAAAACAAGTCAGAAACAAGAACATTCATATCATATGATTTCTCTTATATGAAGTAAAGAAATTGGAAAAACTAATATATGTGCTAAAATTCAGGATAGTGGAGAATCTTGGGGGAAATAGTAACCGAAAGGGAGAATGAGGAAAAATTCTTGGGGGATGTATGCTGATAATGTTTTATGTTTCGATATGGGTACTTTCTACACAGGTACTTTAGTTTGTAAAAATTCATTGTACACTTCTGATATGTTCAAGTTTTAACATATACATACATGTATATGTGCATTTATGTATATATGCATATATTAAAGTGCTATAACGTTACCCTAATGTGTCTAAGTCTAGATTTTAGCTTTATCTTTCCTATTTGGAATTCTAAAAACTATGTAAGTGATAAGTCTTACATCTTTAGTAATGTGATAATAATGGTCATTGTTTTCTTGAATATCTGTCCTCCATTTCTCCATCCATCTATGACTTTTTTAAGAACGATTTTGCCACTTTTCACTCCTATCTTCCAAATTTTTTAACATTATTTCATCCTTTCCATTGTTTTATGCTTTGGTGTTGCTGTTTGAAAGTATTCTTTAATTGACCTTCCAGCTTAATAATATGCACTTCAGCTGCGTCTGTTATTTAACCCATCTACAGAATGCTGTAATTAAACAACTACATATTTCCTACTCAGTACCTCCAATTCATGATTCTTAATTATTTATTCATGCTTCATACTTATGTTATCCCTTTTCATTCCCTACAAATATATATTGTTTCATTTATTTATTTACATACATAAAGCTGTACATAGTTAATGTATACAACATGATAAATTCAGAGATAAGTATACACCCATAAAATCATTCTCACAATCTATGTCATAAACCTTTCTATCACAACCAAAACTCTTCTCCTGCCTTTTTATTTATTATTAGTATTATATTTTGATAAGAACAATTAACATAAGATCTACCCTTTTAGCAAATTTTAAGCACGTGATACAGTACCATTAACTATAGGTGCTAGGATGTACAGGAGATCTCTAGGACTAGGACTAAATCATGTTGTATTACTAAAATTCACTTTCTTTGTCTAATATTTCCTCATTTTCCCCTCACCTCACTCCTTGTTAACTACAATTCGGTGCTCTGCTTCCCTAGGTTTGATGATTTTGGATTAGTAAGGAACAGCTAGAAGGTGCCATCTTTGAAGCAGAGAGCGAACCCTCACCAGACACCAAATCTGCTGGTGCCTTGATCTTGGGCTTTTCAGCCTCTAGAATTGCTTCAAAGAAGGAGCTCAGAATGCCTAAGGGATCTTGGAACACTCTGCCCAGCACCCTTTCAAGTCTGTGCTCTCTGCCTTCTGGAACAGCACTCTTCAGCTACCCCAGCTGTAACTCCAGTGGGCCCAGGTGTGGTACTGGCCACAGTGGCCACCTCACCAGAAGGGCACATGAGCTAACCCTTGGCAGAGTCCACGTACTACCAACTCTGCAGGTGCTTCAAAATATAAAAGCTATGGGGGGAGGGCCACCACAGACAGCCCCCATTAGGGCAATGTCTAGCAGAACCATGGATGTGGGGCTGCCCCTGGGGCCCTGGACCAGTAGAGCCACTGGCATACAATTCCAGCCTGGGAGAGCAGCTGGCAGGTGACTCCAACCTCTGAGAGTTGCCATGTGGGCTGTGCCCAGGTAATCCATGGGGAAAGTGCTGCCAGAGACTTGGGAGCCCACCTTTATCCCCAGTGTGACCAGAAGGTAAAACACTGAGTAGAAGAAGATTTTTTCCCAGCCTTAAGATTTAATATTGTTTGCCATATTGGGTTTTGGACTTACTTGGCACCTATTAACCCTTTAATCTTCTGATTTCTCCCTTTTTGAATGGGAATGTCTAGCCTATGCTTGTTCCAATATTGTATTTTGGAAGAATAACTTGTTTTTATTTCACAGACTCACACCTGGAAGAGAATTTGCCTCAGGATGAACCCATCTTGAGTCTCACCCATATCTGATTTAGATGATATTGAGATGAGACTCTGGACTTTAGACTTTTGAGATAATGCTGGAACGAGTTAAGACTTTTATGGCTATTGGGATGGAATAAATGTACTTTTCATATAAGAAGAACATGAATTTTGGTGGGCCAGGAGCAGAATGTTATGGTCTGAACGTTTGTGTTCACCCAAAATTTATATGTTGAAACTTTATCTCCACAATGTCATAGTATTAAGAATTGGTACCTTTGGAAGGCGATTAGGTCATGAGGGCTCTCCCCTTATGAATAGGATTAGCAACCTTATAAAAGAGGACACAGCTAGAAGGTGTCATCTTTGAAGCAGAGAGTGAGTCCTCACCTGACTCTGAGTCTTCTGGTATCTTGATCTTGGACTTCTATGCCTCCAGAATAGTGAGCAATACATGTCTGTTGTTTATAAAGTACTCGAAGTTATTTTGCTATAGCTGCCTGAACAGACTAAGACAAAGACGTACGTCAGAGCGCAGAGGAGTTTCTCAATTTTGGTAAATAACCTGGTGAGTTTTTATATCTGTAAACATCTGTGACCATCCTCCCAAGATTCTGTTTTAAATTAACTTTAAAAGAGGGTGTGATTGTAAAACACCTTAGGTCACTGAAAGGAACAGTCAGTTTTGGAAACTGGTTCTGAAATCCTGGTGTTAAAAATCTGACCTCTATTTTTTCCTGTTTCTCTTCCCCTCTCCCCCTGGACAAGAGCCTCTGACCTTCATGAAACTGCATATTAGTTGTACTTCAAGCCCTACTTCTCAGCATCTCTTTTTGATGTATTTGTTCTGGAGATTGGAAGTGGGGAGGTGAGTAGGAAAAAAACTGTGATGCTGATGATTTCAGCAGGACTGGTTATTGCCTCAATCTCATTTAATCCAAGCATTGCTCTCATGTTACCTCCATAGCTGATGTTGGGTCAGTGCTTTTGTTTCTGTCCAGTGGGAATGTAAACCTCCATATATATATATTTTTTTTTTTCATCTTTTTCGTGACCGGTAAGAGGATCACAACCCTTGGTGTGGTGTCGCCCGCACCGCGCTCAGCCAGTGAGCGCACCGGCCATTCCTATATAGGATCCGAACCCGGCTGCACTCCCAGCACTGCACTCTCCCGAGTGTGCCACGGGGCCGGCCCTAAACCTCCATATTTTTGGATAATCCTGCCCATTGAATCAGAAGTTCCAAGAGTGCACGCACTCAGAGGGAATAGTAAAGAGAAGCTTGAGCACAGTTAAAAAGCTTTCATCTTGTCTCTCTCCCATCGCTATCATCTCTCTATGATTTTGATGCAAACAAATTTCTATATCTTAAAGTGTTCTAGAATTTTCTTATTAATTTCTGGGTGACATAAAACCCTCCTTTTTGTGGAATTTTCAGGATTGAGCTTAGAACAAAGACACATATGCTCATGATAGATTTTCATCAAAATCTAGAACATGATATTATTTATTCCTTTATTTTTATTGAAACATAATAGATTATACATGTATTTGTGAGGTACAGAGTTGACTATCAATATGTGATGATCAAATCAGGATAATTAGCATATTCATCATTACAAAACATAATCATTCTATGTGTCCACTAGTCATTTTCTTGCAAACCCTCCTCCCTCTCCTCCTTTCCCACCTCTAGTAATCATTCTGTTCTCTCCTTCTGAAAGTTCAACTTATTATTGTGATCTTTCTTTCTTTCTTTCTTTTCTTTTCTTTCCTTTTCTTTCCTTTTCTTTCACTCCCACTTACGAATGAGGACATGTGGTTTTTCTCTTTCTGTGCCTAGCTTGTTTCACTTAACATAATTTTCTCTGAGCTCATCCATGTTGCTGCAAATGTCAGGATTTCATTCTTTTTTATGGCTGAGTCATAATGACTTGTGTATGTATACCACATTTTCCTCTCATCCATCAATGGACATTTAGGTTAGTTTCATATCTTGGCTGTTGTGGTAAATAGAGCTGCAATAAGCACACCTATCCCTTCAACATGATTTTTCCATTCCTTTGGGTATATACCCAGTGGTGAGATTGCTGGATCATATGGTAATACTACTGTAGTTGTTTGAGGAACCTCCATACTGTTTTCCACTTGACTTTACTAATTTACAGTCCCATCAACAGTGCAGGAGGGCTCCCCTTTCTCTGTATCCTTATCAGCATTTGTTATTCTCTGTCTTTTTGATAGCTGTCAGTCTAACAAGGATGAGATGTTATCTCAATGTGTTTTTGATTTGCATTCCCCTGCTGATTAGTGATGTTGAGCATTTTTTCATGTACCTGTTGGCCATTTGTATATCTACCTTTGAGAAATGTCTATTCAGCTCCTTTGCCAATTTTTTAATTGGATTATTTGTTTATTTACTGTTAAGTTGTTTGAGTTCCTTGTATATTATGGATGTTAATCCCTTGTTGGGTGCATAGGAAGCAAATATTTTCTCCCATTCTGTGGGTTGTCTTTTCACTTGGTTGATTGTTTCCTTTGTTGTGCAGAAGCTTTTTAGTTTGATATAATCCCATTTGTTTAATTTTTCTTTTGTTGTCTGTGTTTTTGAGGTCTTATCCATAAAGCCTTTGCCCAGTCCTGCATCCTAAAGTGTTTCCCCCATGTTTACTTCTAGAAGTTTCATAGTTTCATGTCTTATATGTAAGTCTTTAATCCATTTTGAGTTGATTTTGGTATATGGCAATAGGTATGGGTATAGTTTAATTCTTCTACACATGGATATCCAGTTTTCCCAGCACCAGTTACTGAAGAAGCTGTCCTTTCCCCAGGGTATGCTCTTTGTGCCTTTGTTGAAGATCAGTTGGCTGTATGTGGTCTAATTTAAAAATGTTAGTTTATTTTCAATTTTATTTCTTTTGATATTGCTTTTTTACTAAACTTTTTATATTGAAATAATTTTAGATTTATATATAATTTGCAAGGATATTAAAGAGAATTTCCAGATACCCTCAACCCATCTTCCCCTAATGTTAACATCTTATATAATCTTGGTACATTTGTCAAAATGGATGAATTAATGTTGGTACATAACTATTAGTTAAACTCCATATTTTATTCAGATTCCACTAGCTTTTCCACTAATGTTCTTTTTATGTCTCAGTATCTATTTCAGGACATTATATTGTGTGTGATTGCCATGTATCCTAAATATCCTCTGATCTATGATGGTTTCTTAGTCTTTTCTTGTTTTTTATAACCTTAACAGTTTTGAGGAGCACTGATTGGTTATTTTTTACAATTACTCTAAATTTGCGTTTGCCTGATGCTTTATCATGATTAGTCTGAGGTTATGGACTTTTGAAAAGAATACCAAAAATGGGAGGACATCACATTATGTCAGGGTGTACGTGTATCAACATGACTTATTACTGGTGATGTAAACCTTGATCACTTGCTAAGGTGGTACCTGCTGGGTTTCTCCAGTTTAAAATTATAATTTTCCCCTTTTCATATTCTAGTCATTAGGAAGGAATTATTAAATCCAGCCCATGCCCAAGATGAGAGACTTTAAGCTCCACCACCTGGAGTGTGGAATATTTACATAATTTATTTAGAATTCTTCTACACTGTAGATTTCTCTCTTCTCCTCATTTGTTAATTGATTCAATAATTTATTTATATGAATATGAACTTATGTATGTTTATCTTATACTTTGGGGTATAATCTAACACTACTTTATTTTCTTTGTTGCTCAAAGTTTTTCAACTTTGGCTGTTAGGAGGTCTTTGAGGTCAGCCCCTGCATGGGTTTTTGACATGTCACTTCTTTATTTATTTACCTATCTATCCATCTATTTATTTATGCCCTTCCTTACTTTCTGGCACTATAAGATACTATACTCCAGGATAATCTTGTATTCTATTTGACTCAGCCCTAGAATCAGCCACTTTGGCAAAGAGACTTAATTCCTTTTGCCAAAGAATGGTATTTAGAAACTGTTGTTGTTTTTGGTGTTTTATATTTGGTAGGAACTCTCAATGGATAGAGATAACTAATACATGTATGCATATTAGCCCATGTATGCTTACATATCTAAATTTATTTTTGTATCTCCAACTGAACATATAATAAAATAGTAAGTTCTCAGTGATATCTCAGATTCTAATCCAACACCACAGGATTTATTCTAGCCTATCCTCCCTCCTTGTTAATTTATAACTTTTTTCTCTGATACTGAGAAACCTGTTTCATATCATCAACAGATTGCCGATTTATTTAAGCATACTATAAATACAAAATAATTTCAAAATTCCTAATCTATACCTCTACAGGAAACAAATTTACTAACTAGTATACAATATTTACGTAGAGTTTTCATCTTTAGCCTTAAGATATCTAATCACAACACTGTTTTCTAAAGTTAATTAGTTCAGCCTTTTTTCTTCCACTCCCTTAAGTGAAGACATGCTTAAAATTGTAATCATTTGGTTCACTTATCACAGTTTCCATTAGATCCTGAAATCCCCCAACATGCAGGTTAATTTTGTAGTGTTTGTGTTTATGAATTTTGACAAATGCGTTGAGTCAGTTATTCATCAATCCAGAATCATACAGAAGAGATCTTTCTCCTTAAAAAAGTGGTTTTTAGCCTTTGGAAATTTTGCCCCAAGGATTTTGGGCAATGCCTGAAAATTTCATGCAGTCATACCTGGAGGGTATCTATTGGAGTTTGGTAGGTAAAACCCAGAGATGCTACTAAGTGTCCTACAATGCACAGGACATTTCTCCTTCCACAATAATAAATTTTGCTTCCCAAAATGTCAATAGTGGGGATGTTGAGAAATAATTCCCCAAAAGTTTCCCCTTGTGCACTCTTTGTAATCAGTCATGGCCTCCTCACCCAAGCACTGCCAAACACTAATCTGTTTTCAGTTCATACAGTTTTGCCCTTTCCAGAATGCCATATGAGTGGCCATACTTTTGATATCACTTTTGATGTCTGGCTTGTTTCACTTATTATAATGAATTTAAGATTCATACATTTTGTTGCCAATTCTTTTTAATTACTGAATAATATTCCATTGATGGTTTGTTTATCCATTTCCCATTAAAGGACATTTTGGTTGCTTTATGGGATTATGAATGATCCCACGATAAATATTCTCTTGCAGGTTTTGTGTAGACATAATTTCAATTCACTTGGGTAAATATCTAGAAGTAAAATTGCTGGGATGTGTTCTAATTCAGTGCTTTAACTTAACAGAGACTGACAAATGTTTACCAAAGTGACTATATCATTTGTAATTTCTACCAATAATAAACAAGTGTTCTTGTTGATCCACATCCTTTCCAGCATATGTTATTGTCATTTTTAAAATTTTTTTTGGTATTTTATCTACTCCAATAAGTGTGTAGTAGTATATACTTGCAGTTTTAATTTGCATTTCTTTAATAACAAATGATGTTGGGCATTTTTTCATATGCTTGTCATGTTTTTCTTCTTTTGGTCTTTTGCCCATTTTTAATTGGGTTATTGCTTTATTGTTGCTGAGTTTTAAGTGTTATTTATATATTCTGAATATAAGTATTTTATTAAATATGTGATTTGAAATATTTTCTCTCATCTGTGGCTTGTATTTTACTAACTTAAACATTTTTATTATTAAAAAAAATTGTTCTCCTAAAATGACTAGGCAAATGGCCACTCCTTATATTTTGTAGATGAGGATGCAAATGATTTGTTTTGTTTTTACGTAAGCATTTGGTAAAATTCACTGATAAAACCACCTGAGACTGGAGCTGTCTTTTTAGAAAGTTTTTAATTAAAGACTTAATTTATTTCATAAATACATGACTATTCAGGTTATCTATTTCTTCTTGAGTGAGTTTTGGTAGTTTGTGTTTTTCAAGAAATTGGTTCACTTTTTCTAAGTTGTTGAATTTATAGCCATAAAATATAGCCCATCTCACTGTTTAATATCTGTAGGGGGCAAGTTTTATCAGCAAGATGGTGAAATAGGAAGCCCTGGACCCATCTTCCCTCCATAAACACACTGATTCAGCAATAATTCATGGACCCATTTCCCTTGTGAGAAACCCAGAAACTGAGTAGCTCTTGCACCTCATGTGAGTACAAAATTATTCATAGTGAAGCTGATAGGGGAATTTGTGACAACCTTTAACCATAATCCCTACCCTAAGCACAATGCCATAAGATCAGGAAAAAATTCTCCAGCTCTAAGTTTCTCCTGAAGGAGGGAAATAGGTGAACCAAATCTTTAAATCCCCAACATATCCAGACGCTACATAAAAGACTGCCTTCTGGAGGCTTCTAGTCAAGATGGTGGAATAGACAGTCCCCAGCATCACTCTCTCTAAGAAATCAACTAATTCACAACTATTAAAAAGCAATGACAGCCAAGCTGGGGCTGCTAGAGCTCAGGGGAAGAGGAGGAGAGACCTATGGAGTACATGAATGTGGGAGAAGCCACGATGAGGGAAAGTAAAATCTACTCTGACTGTTTTGAATCCTGTCCATTTCCAGGCTGGAGCTGCTGAGTGTGTGGAGTAGGAGCTGGCAAAAGCCACTGATGTGCCCTTCCTATGAAGTTGCTTGGAGACAGCAGGGGAGAAGAGGGCCTTGGTGGCCCCCAAGCCAGCAATACCACTAATAGGGTCCCATGGACCAACATAGGACTGAGGAGCAAACAACTACTCTGAGACCAGTGAGTCATTGCAAGGGATTGGAGCACAGCCCATCCCATGGGAAGGGTTTGGAGCATGGGTGGTGGGGGAGATGGGCCCACTGGGAGAACATGGGGGCACAGCAAAGACAGTTGATCTGTCTCCCAATAAGGGTAGGACCACTCAGAGGAGACCAGTCAGGAATATACAATTACATGGGGTGAAGTTTGATGAAAAGACTCAGGCCCAGACTAGTATTTCTACACAACCCCTGTGCAGCAGATTTTACTAAACCTGGAAGTACCTATAAAGTCAACCATTAAACCCCATGCTGCACAAAAAGCCTCCCCCATGGAATCAGCAGGAAAGCAGCAATTTAGCTCAACCACAGAGCTCAAGTACTTATCCCCACAGGAAGCTTCCACAATTTAGAAGTAAGCAAAGGACAACAAATTAGTTCTAGTGCAGAGTTTAAGTAGTGGGAACAACAAATAATCCAACACAGATCTGAAAGAAAAAACAGAGTACACATTGGGGCCCACCTGGGGTCCTGAAGTATGGATCCGAGGACTGGACCCTCCACCCACAACCAGGCACACCACCAGCACCACAAGGCCTGTGCAGGGTCCTGAGGCTTGGAGTTGGGAGCAACCAGCAACTAGGTAAGGAGCATGCCAAAAACATCACCTCCATGAGGGTGGCCCACCAAAACCACCACAATAGCCATGGCTGCTACAAAAGTGGCTAGGCACCACAACCATCGTGCTGATGGTCTGCTAGCCACTGGAGTTCATTGACACCAGGAGAGTCAACAGCAGAAACCAAAGAATAGAAGAGGATGTTTCTCTCCACAAAGCCCATTCCAGAAAGACAGAAGAAGCATCTGTTCTATGATAATATTGGAGGACCTGAACACACCACTCAGCATTGGAAAGATAATCTAGGCAACAAATCAAAAGAGTAACCATTACTCTTTCAGAAGGAGAGAATAAATCTAGGGTTATCAGAGGTGGGAGGAGGGAAGGAGAGAGTGATGGGAAGAGAATGGACAAGGGGCATAAATAATATGTATGATTAGCAACAATATATATGCAAGTAATATTGTTTTGATCAATATATGTCAATGATGAACCCCCAAAATATGTATAATCAATTATGATTCAATAAAAATTTTTTAAAAAGAAAGGATAAAATAAAAGACTGCCTACTGTGTAGCCTGTCTCAGAACACTAATGGGACCTGGCATAATCTTCTCACCTGGAGGCTAATTAGAACAGAGATGGCAGTTTGATCTAACAATCATCTAGTTGCAATGACCCCTTTTCTTGCTAGTGAAGAGCAAATAGTTGAAAAACTCCAGATCCTAATTTGTCTCCAGAAAGGGAAAAAGTTGAAGAGAATGTCCAATGATCCAACTGTTCATAGAGTTGTCTGAAGTACTGACAGTTGCTTATCTTGGAGTGTGGACATGACCCACTATACTCTATTAACCAATGGGTTGCACCAACTGAAGTTCCCCAGAATCTCAGGCCAGGCTAATTAGTAGGGGTCTTTTCCTGTACAAGGCCAGTCCATGAAGACTGGGAAAGGTGGCTGTTTGGTCTAATGCACAGATGCCAAGACACAGAGCAAAGGAAAATGAAGGAACAGGGAAATATGATCCAAATAAAGTAATGAGATAAATCTTCATAAGCTAGCCCTTGTGAAATTGACTTACATGATTTACCTGACAGAGAGTTCAAAATAACTATCATATAATTGCTCACCAATTTCTGGAGAACAATCCATGAACAAAGTGAGACTTTCAACAAAGAAGTAGTACATTAAAAAACCAACAAACAAGCAAACAAAAAATACCAAGCAGAAGTCATGAAGTTGAAAATACAATAATAGAATTGAAAAGTTCACTAGATGTTCAACAGCAGACTTAATCAAGCTAAAAAAAAGACCACTAATGTTGAAGAAATGTCTTTGGAAATTTATCAGTGAAAAGAGCACATCTAGATCCAGGAAGCCCACAGGACCCCAAATAAGATTAATTCAGAGAAATCCACACCAAGATACATTATTATCAAATTGCCAAAGTCAAAGACAAAGAGAATTTTAAAAGCAGCAGGAGAAGAGTGGCTTGTTATGTAGAAAGGAATTTCCATAGGTTATCAGAAAATTTTTACCAGGAAGCTTGCAGGCTAGGAGGGAGTGGGATGATATATTCAAAGTTATGAAAGAAAAATAATACCTGACAAGAATACTAAACTTAGCAAAACTAAACTTCAAAAATGAAGAAGAAATAAAAACTTTCAGAGAAAAACAAAGGCTGAGGGAGCACATCACCACTAGACCTGCCTTACAAAAAATGTGAAAGGGAGTTCTTCGACTTGAAACAAAGGGACACTAAACAACAACACCATAGCAAAGAAAAATATAAAACTCATTGGTAAAGGTAAACACAGGTATACCTCAGAGATATTGTGGGTTTGGTTCCAGATGATGGCGCTAAAGTGAATATTGCAATAAACAAGTAACAATTTTTTTGGTTTCCCAAAAGTTATGTTCATACTATACTGTAGTCTATTAAGTGTGCAATCATTATGTCTAAAAACAATGTACAGACCTTCACTGAAAAATACTTTATTGTCAGAAAATGCTAATAAACATCTGAGCCTTCAGTGAGTCATAATTGTTTTGCTGTTGGAAGGTCTTGTCTGGATGTTGATGACTGTTGACTAATCAGAATGGTGGTTGCTGAAGGTTGGGATGGCTGTGGCAATTTCTTAAAATAAGATGACAATTAACTTTATCACATCAATTGACTCTTTATTTCAAGAAAGTTTACTCTCCAGTATGTGATTCTCTTTGATAGCATTTTGCCAACAGTAAAGCTACTTTCAAAATTGGAGTCACTCCTCTCAAACACTGCCCCTGCTTTATCAACTAAGTTTGTGTCATATTCTAAATCCTTTATTGTCATTTTGATGATGTTCACAGCATCTTCACCAGATGCATATTCCAACTCAAGAAATCACTTTCTTAGCTCATACATAAGAAGCAACTTCTCATTTGTTAAAGTTTCATCATGAGATTGCAGAAATTCAATCAAATCCTCAGACTTCACTTCTAATTCTAGCTCGCTTTCTATTTTAGCCACACCTGCAGTTAGTTCCTCCACTGAAGTCTTGAACATCTCAAAGTCATCCATGAAGGTTGGAATCAGCTTTTTCCAAATTTTTGTGCATGTTGAAATTTTGACTTCCTCCCGTTATGATATCTAGAATAGTAAACCCTTTCCAGAAGGTTTTTAATTAACATTTTCCAGTTCCAACAGAGAAATCACTATTTATAGCAGCCTTACAAAATCTATTTCATAAATAATAAGACTTGAGAGTCAAAATGACTCTTTGATCCATGGGTTGCAGAATGTATGGTGTGGTAGCAGGCATTAAAAGAACTTTAATCTCTTTTGTACATGTTCATCAAAACTATTGGGTGACAAGGTGTGTTGTCAATGAGCAGTGATTTTTTGAAAGAAATCTTTTTTTTTTTGAGTAGTAGGGTCTCAACAGTTGTCTTAAAATATTTGGTAACCCATGCTGTAAATAGATTTGCTGCCATCCAGGCTTTGTCTTTCCAGGTATCCAACACAGACAGAGTAAATTTAGGATAATTTATAAGGGCCCTAGGATTTTGGGAATGGTAAATGAGTACCATCTTCAACTTAAAATCAACAGCTCTATTAGCCCGTAACAAGAGTCAGCCTGTCCTTTGTCGCTTTAAAGCCGGGCATTGTCTTCTCCTCTAGCTATGAAAAGTTCTAGATGACATCTTCTTCCAATATAAGGCTGTTTTGTCTATGGTGAAAATCTGTTGTTTAGTGTAGCCACATTCATCAATTATCTCAGCTAGATCTTTTGGATAATTTGCTGCAGCTTCTACATCAGCACTTGCTGCTTCACTTTGCACTTTGATGTTATAGAGATGGCTTAATTTCTTAAAACTCATGGACCAACCCCTGCTACCTCCAAACTTTTCTTCTGCAGCTTTCTTACATCTCTCAGCCTTCATAGAATTTAAATGAATTAGCGTCTTGCTCTGGATTAGGGTTTGGCTTAAGAAAATGTTGTCATTGGTTTAATCTTCTATCCAGACCACTAAAACTTTCTCCATATCAGCAATATGGCTGTTTGCTTTCTTACCATTCATGTGTTCACTGGAGTAGTACTTTTAATTTCCTTCATGAAATTTTCCTTGACATTCACAACTTGGTTAGCTGTTTGATGCAAAAGGCCTAGCTTGTAGCCTGTCTCGGCTTCTGACATGCTTTCCTCACAAAGCTTAATCATTTCTAGCTTTTGATTTAAAGTGAGAGACGTGAGTCTCATCCTTTCTCTTGAACACTAGAAGCCATCGTAGGGTTATTATTTGGGTCAATTTCAATATCTTTGTGTCTCAGGAAACAAGAAGGCTTGAGGAGATGTAGAAAGCTTGGTGGAGCAGTCAGAACAAACACACTTATAGGTTAACTTTGCCATCTTATATAACATGGTTTGTGGTACCCGAGAGCAATTATAATAGTAACATCTAAGATCACTGATCGCAGGTCACCATAACAGATACAATAGCAATGTAAAAGTTTGAAATACTGCTAGAATTACCAAAATGTGACACAGAGGCAAGAAGTGAACAAATACTGTTGGAAAAATGGCTACAGTAGACTTGCTCAACACAAGGTTGACACAAACCTTCAATTTGTAAAAATCAATATCCATGAAGTGCAACAAAGAGAAGTGCAATAAAATGAGGTATGCCTGTACAGAAAACCCTAAAGGCTGCCCCCAAATCTGTTGGAACTAATAAACAAATTCAGTGAAGTAGCAGTACGCAGTATCAATGCACAAAATCAGTTGTGTTTCTACACACTAACTAGAAACTATCTGAAAAGGAGATTAGGAAAATAATCCTATTTCTAATAGCACTGCAAAGAAAATAATATTAAGAAATAAAATTAACAAAGGAGGTGAATGATTTGTACACTGAAAACTACAAAACATTAATGAAAACAGTTAAAGAAGTCATAAACAAATGGAAAGATATCCCATAGTAATGGTTTGGAAGAAATATTATTATAAATCTATATTAATCAATGCAATTTATATATTTAATTCAATCCCTATTAAAATCCCACTGGCATTTATTATACAAAAAGAAAAAAAACAATACTAAAATTTGTGTGAAAGCACAAAAGACTCCACATAGTCAAAACAATCTTGGAAGGAAAAATGAAGCTAAAGGCCTCACACTTCCTGATTTTAAAATATACTACAAAGCTAAAGTAATCAAAACAGTGGGGGATTGGCATAAAATAGACATAAACCAACAAAATAGAATACTAAGCCCAGAAATCATTACAGGCATTTTTGTCACCTGATTTTTAATGAGGATGCCAAGAATACACAATGGGGAAAGGATAGTCTTTTTAACAAATGGTGGTGGAAAAACAGAATACTCACATGCAAAAGGATAAAATTGGACCCTTATCATATACCACAAACAAAAATCAACTCACAATGGGTTAAAAACTTAAACATAAGACCTGAAACTGTAAAATTCCTAGAATAAAACATAAGAGAAAAGTTCTCTGACATTGGTGTTGGCAATAATTTCATGAATATGAAATATGACACTAATAGCACAGGCAACAAAAGTAAAAATAGACAAATGGGACTACATCTGACTAAAAGTCTTTTGCATAGCAAAAGAAAAAATCATGAGTGAAAATGCATTCACAGAATGAGCAAAAATATTCACAAATCATGTATCAGATAAGAAAAGGGGTTAATTTTCAATATATATAATAAATTTCTACAACTCAACATTTAAAAAAAAATCTGATTTGAAAATGGGCTACAGACTTGAATATATATTTCTCCAAAGAAGACATATAAATTACCATCAGGTATATAAAAAGATGCTCAACATCACTAAACATCAGGGAAGTGCAAATTAATACAGCAAAGATAAATCACTTCACACCTATTAAAATAGCTATTTAAAAAGAAAAAGAAAAAGAAAAGTGTTGGTGAGTTTGTTGAGAAATTGGAATAATTGTACACTGTTGTTAGGAATGCAAAATGATGCAGCAAGTATGGCAAACGGTATGAAGATTTCTCAAAAAAATGTAAAAATAGAATATGATTCAGCAATCCCACATCTGGAAATTTACCCAAAAGTATTGAAATCAGGATCTCGAAGCAATAGTAGCACTCCAATATTTATTTCAGCAGTATTTACAGCAGACAAATTGTGCAGACAACCTCTATATCCATCAATGAGTGAATAATTAAAGAAAATATGGTATATACATATGATGGAATATTGCTCAGCCGTAAAAAAGAAGGAAATGCTGCAATGTGTGACAACATAGATGAACCTAGGGGACATCATGCAGAGTGAACTAAGCCAGTCACAAAGGACAAATATGGCATGATTCCACTTATATAAAGCATATACAATAATAGAGCTCATTGAATCCAAGAATAGAATGATGGTTGCTGGGGCCTAGGGAAGATGGAAATGGGGAGTTACTAATTGAAGGTCATAAAGTCTCAATTATACAACATGAATGAGTTTTTGAGATCTGCTGTACAACAATGTTCCTATATTTAACAGTACCGTATTGTACACCTAAAATTTTAGTAAGAGGGTAGATCTCATTACATGTTCTTACCAAAACAAAATAAAAATGTTTTTAAATTGTAAAAAAAAAAAAAAAAAAAAAAAAATTATAAGATTGGTAGTGTCATCCCCTCTTTCACTTAAGATACTGGTAATTTGTGTATTTTTTTTTTTCATAGTTAGCTTGAGTAGGCATTTACTCATTTTACTGACTTTTTTTTTTTATTTTGTCAATATACAATGTAGTTAGTTATTGTGTCCCATCACCAAGACCTCCCTCCCTCCTCCCTCTCCCCCTTCCCACCCAGATGTGTCCCCTCCATTTTCTTCATTTTACTGACTTTTTTAAAAGAACACTTTCACTAGTATATTTTAGGTTATACATTTTACTAAACATATTTTATCTCCATCTGCCAAATTCTGACATGATGTATTTTCATTTTCATTAAGTACAAAATATATTTTTATCCTTGAAGCATTCTCTTTAACCCATAAGCTATTTATATGTGTCTTGCTTAATATAAAAATATTTTGAGGTTTTCCAGACACCTTTTGGTTATTAATTTCTAGTTTAATTCAACTATGACCTGAAAACCTACCTTATACAATTTCTTTCTTTCTTTTTTCTTATTTGTTGAGGTTTGTTTTGTGACCAAGAATATGATATATCTTGTTGACATCCCAACTATGTAATATAGTATTTCATAAGTGTTATCTTGATCTAGTTTTGAAGTTATGACTAAAAACTTTCAGTTCCTCTTCATGGACAGTTTGCTAAGCCCCCACCCTAAACATGTCCCTATTAGACTCTCACTCTCTGGGGCAACTGTGCATACACACCAACCCCCTCCCTTATCAGGGTCCTACTCTTTGAGGCCATTAATCACACTCAACTGTTCCTCTTGAAGGGCTCCTGCTGTCTGGGGCCACGTACCAGTCTAGGGAAAGCCAAAAGCCCCTATGTCGAGGAGCCCACAAAGTTATTCAAATTAGCCAATCCACAGGGAGCCTGTGAGAACTAGACAACCCCTCCCCGCTTGCCATACACAAGCTGCTTTCTACAGCTCCAGCTTGCTATTACCTTGTCCCCAGGTGCAATCCCCTGTGTGGCCCTGGCATTGACAACCTTCTGTTATTTGGAGCTGTTCTGTCTTTCATCTATCAAAGTATCAGTGTGTTGTGCCAAACCATCAAGAGAATTTTAAATATTTTTTATCTCATTTTTTAATTGGCACATCATAATTGTACATATTTATGGGGTACAGAGTAATATTTCTATACATATATACACTGTGTGATGACTAAATCTGGCTAATTAGCATATCCATCACTGCAAACATTTATCATCTCTTTATAATGAGAACATTTGAACTCCCTTCCAGACATTTGAAAATAAACAATAAATTACTGTTAATTATAGACACCTAGCAATACTGAGGAATACTAGAACTTTTACATTTTATAAAACAATTGTTGCTATAAGCAGAATGGCATAGCCATGACTACTAATTCTTGGACAGCATCTTGTTAGTATTGCTTTTGGCTTACTAATTTGTTCCACTGTGAAAGCAGCTTGGGACAGAACTGCCATCTATCAGCCAACTAGCACTTTAGTTGATGTTGTCTGCAGCTTGTTGCCATGTCTCTCCTTATCCAAAGTATACAGGGTGGGAATCTTCAAAAGGAACAGTGATAATTGGCAAGATTCCAGGGGCAAGATACTTGCCCAGGTGGGGGCCTGCCTTAGGGCAAACAGGGATTGAAAAGCCACTTGAGGCACATCCCACATCCCACATTTCTGGGATGGGTTGTTCAGGTTTTTCGATCACAGCCTGTATTAGGAAGAAGGCTGTTCCCAAGAACTATCACTGATTTGCCGAGAGACTCCACTACTGTGAGGGGTCACATTGGGGTCTTGTTCTTGCTAATATTAAAAAGAGAGGTGATTCAGAAATAGAAGAATATTCTGCTTTCTCTGATGAGGCAGTACCTCAGGATATCCTGCCCTTACTGCATTGAGCCTTTATGACCTGGAAGGCTTATTACCCCTCTATTGCTGTAACAGCTATGAAAACTAAAACCCCTTGGGAAACTTTGAAGGAAGCTCATACCTTGCTCATAAAATTGACATGGTACAACGGGTATATCACTTTGCAGAGCACCCCGAGGAAGAGGAGGCTATTATTATACCTGAGGCAGTTCCTTTCAATGTCTAGGCAAAAGAATTATTTTTACAAGGCATCCCTACTCATTATTGAGTACCTTACTCTCTTTAATAACTCCTATTCATACAGTAAGAGAAACATTAGATAGTATAGAGGTGTTAGCAGATTATAAAGGAGCTTCGGAACCCAGTTTTAACACTAATAGGGACATAATACCTAATAACATATATCTAATAAAGTATAACAACTTCCAATGCCATCCCAATAAATGTAATACTCCTCAGCCACCTCAGCTCCTTTCTAACTTTACCATCTCAAAATCCTCAGGATGCATTATATTGGCAACTAAGGCATCTAGGGATACCTAAAGATTTGATTTGGGGGTGCTTGCTCTGAAAATTACAAGATATTCTAATTTCCTGGCTCTCATAGATACATGAATAAAAAAACTACTGCCTAGGGATCCCTCTAAAAATAAGAGAACATTTTTCAACTTACAAGCAGTCTACTGGCTGTAAAGTCCAAGGTAAATTAATAAGATTAGATTTAAAACAACTCCCAGTTGTTATTTCACCTCTTAAGTGCAAATTTTCCATAATTGAAATGGACACTACTGCAGGGTGATCCACTTGTGGAAGAAATGGAAATCTGTACCCTTATTCATGGACCATGACAAATGGAACCCCGTTGATTTACCTGTACCAGATAAAATAGTTAACATCCACAATACTGGTTGAAATAAGGAACAGAAGGGCTATGACATGTCATACCAGATTTATTGAAAGGAGTCATAATCCCCACAATTTCTCCTATTGGTAGTCCGATTTGACCTTTCCTTAAAGCAGATAAAAATGAATTGGAGACTCACTGTTGGTTATTGTAACCTGAGTGTTGAGGCTGCTCCCATCAAAACACCCATATCTAATATTATTGAGATGACTGAGACTATTTAATGGGCCCCTGGGGAATATTTTGCTGTCATTGACCTAATGTATTTATCCTGTTGCCATTACTGCAGCTTTCCACTTGCAGTTTGCTTTCCCCTTTGAAGACACCCAATATACTTTTATCTGCTTGCTTATGGGAGATTTAAAAAGCCCTGACATGACCCTTTACCTTTGTTGCAAAGACCTGGATAATATACCCACTTCACTTGTGCTCACTGCTGGCCTTATATAGATGATATTCTCTTAAAATCTGAATCTCTCAAAGCTATCTAGGCAGATCTGGATGCCACAGTGGCCAGACTCCAAGCCAAAGGTTGGATTATTATCTCATAAAATTCAAAGGATGGTGACTTTTGTTAAATTCCTTGGCATTATATGGTCAGCAGAGGGATGACAGATCTTTGAGGAGGTAAAACATCAACTGTTGCTAATAAAGATCCCAACTACCTTAAAACAGGCCCAACATCTCCTAGGTCTCTTTTGCCTCATTTGTCTGTTTAATTAAGAATTATCTGTCAAATTATCTTCCACCTTTCTGTAGGGGCCACAACAACAGAAAGTCCTGGAGGTTTTCCAGGTGGCCATCCAGCCATCTTTGCCCTTGGTACTGCCATAGTCCAACTTTGGAGTGGAGGCCCTGACAGCCAAAGTCTACACCTCTTATAGCCTATAAACGCAGTACAGTTCCAAATGGCTACTATAGGTTTTGGACCAGACTGCTACCCGCCACAACTGTCTGGCACACACACCTTGCTGTGTACTGGGCACTACTAGAAACAGAAGCCATCATAGGGCCCTAATCTGACTCTGTGTACTTTGTGCCCATTATGCTGTGGGTTAAGTTCTCATCAATTCAGCAGTTTGTCACATCCAATGAATCTTCACTACTATAATGAAAATGGTACCTTTAGGAAAGGGCTAAACCTGACACCAAAGGTCTTTCCAAATTGCAGAAGGATGTGGCTTCTTTCATCCTCAGCTCCTTACCCACTGAGGTTTTGAACATGTTGATGGTGTCTCCATTACTTTAGCACATTACAAAGTTCCTTTGAGACCAAATATCTGAGAAAAAAGGAGAGTCTGTGTACATGTGGAGGAGCTTGATGAAGGGCAACCAAGCTCCACCTGGCCATTGGCACCATATGCAATGGCACCTACAGCTCTGCCCCATTAGTGGAATTATCAGCCATCACCTTTGGTTGCCCAGGACAGAGAGTTGTCAGCTGTTCACCTTTTCACAAATTCTTGAGTAACAGCTGACAGTCTTACTACTTTTTTCAAGCCAATAGAAAAGGACAATTTTATTATCCAGGGTAGAGATCTATGGGCATGATCCATTTGGCAGCAGCTGGTGTGTGTTCCCCTTGAAATCTAGCCTCCCATGTTTCTGATCATATCAAGGCCAACATGCCTGAGGCTCTCTTTAATAATCAAGCTGGTGAATTTCCCTTGTTCAGTCTTTCTTGGTGCCATTTATAACTGGCACCATGAGACTTCTGGCCATTGAGGAATCCTAGAGAATATTTCCTATACTCAATGGCAAGTTTAAATTGTCCCTCTTCCAGCATCAGCAGTGGCCACACATTATGCTTTAACTATGGTAAATCTCTATACTGATCTCCCTCTGTTCTTTCCAATCAGGCATGCCAAGGCTGAAATCACAATCAATGGCCTTAGTAAAGCCATTCTAGTTGCCTTCAGGACTCCTGACATTATAGATTCAGATCAGGGTTCCCATTGTATAAGCATAGGCAGTACAACAAGGAACAGGATACCCAATGGGTTTTCCATTTGGCATCTGGCCCCCAGGAATGAAATGTTTTCCTTAAAAAGTTCTTTTAAACTCCAGTTCAGCAAATTGATTCAAGTTTGTCTCACTTTTGCTGCAAGCCCTAATTTCTCTTAATTCTAGACCTTTGGGTAGATTTACACGAATTGTAATTTTTACAAGCCTTCTCTTAAGACCTTTTTATGTTTATTGAGGGACCTTTTATGTCTCATCCTCATGTTTATAAGTGTTTTAGTCCATTTTGTGTTGCTATAACAGAATATCTGAAAATGGGTAATTTATAAAGAAGAGAGGTTCATTTGACATACAATTCTGGGACAGCTGCATCTGGCATGGGCCTCAGGCTGCTTCTACTCATGGTGGAAAAGGGGCAGGCAACTGGTGGGTACAAGCAGATCACATGGCAAGAGGAAGAAAGAGAGAGAGAGAGAGAGGAGTTGCCAGGGTCCTTTAAACAATCAGGTCTCTCAGGAACTAATAGAGCGAGAACTCACTCACTACCCCTCATCCCCCAGGGAGAGCATTAATCCATTCATGAGGGATACACCGCGTGACTCAATCAGTTTCCAACACTGCCACATTGGAGATCAAATTTCCACATGAGTTTTGGAGGGGACAACACATCCAAACTCCATCATTCTGCCCCTGGCCCCCCAAAACTCATGTCACTCTCACATACAAAATACAATCATTCTATCCCAACAGTCCCAAAAGTCTTAGCTTGCTCTAGCACCAACTTAAAAGTCCAAAGTCTCCTCTGAGACCAAAAGCAAAAGTCCTTCCAGGTGTGAACCTGAAAAATAAAACCAAACTAATCTACTGCCAAGATACAATGGTGGAACAGACATCGAATATACATTCCCATTCCAAAAGTGAGGAACAGTCCAGAAGAAAAAAGAAACAAGACCCAAACAAGTCTAAATCCCAGCAGTGCAGACATTAGGTCTTAAAGGTACAAAATAATGTTCTTTGACTCCAAGTCCTGCATCCTGGGCACAATTGGGCATCCGGGCCCCCAAAGCATCAGGCAGCCTTGTTCCCACAGCTCTGCCAGGCACAGTCCAGTGGGCCACACTGGTGTCTGTGGCTTTTTCAGGCCTACGTTGCACATTATCAGTGGCCCCAGAGTTCTGGGGTCCTGGCAGCAGCCCCGCTGCCTTGGCTCTACTAGACACTTTCCTGGTGGGGACTCTCTGTGGGGGCTCTAACCCCACTTTTCAGCTCGGCATTGCTCTAGTAGATGACCTCTGTGGTGGCTCCACCCCTGTGGCAGGTCTCTGCCTGGGCTTCCAGGCTTTTCCATACATCCTCTGGAATCTGGGTGGAGGCCACCATGACTCCACTGCTCTCACGTCCTGCTGGCCTATAGACTTAACACAACTTAGACCCCACCAAGGTTTCAGGCCTCTACTCTCCAGGGTGGCTTCATGAACCATACTTGGGGCCACTCTACCCAGAGCAGCTGGAATGGAGGGAGCAGGTTCCCGAGGGCAGCTGCATCCCAGGTCTTTCCTCCAGGATAACTCAGTCCTTCTAGGCCTCAGGGTCTGTGATGGGTGACGCACCCTTCCAGACTTCTCAAATGCCTGCAGGGCTTTCCTCTCATTTTCTCTGCTATTAGCATCTGGCTGCCTCACAGCCAAGATAAAAATGTCTTTAGCAACCAGTTTATCTGCTTCATGCTTGCATTGTTTGCCTGCTCTCCACTTCTTTACCTCATGGCCAGGCTGCAACGTTTCCAAATCTTTATGCTCTGATTCCCTTTTAAATTCTGGCTTTACATCATGCCTTTGCCGCCATAACTCAGAGTATGCTATTACAAGTAGCCATGCAGCTTCCTGAATACTTTGCTGCTTAGATATTTCTTTGGCCAAATTCTCTGGTTTGCAACTCTTAAGTTCCTATCTGAGACCTCATCATCTGCATGGCCTTTACTGTCCACATTTCTATAAGCATTTTGCTCAACACCACATAAGTTTCTAAGACATTTCAAACTTTCCCTAGTCTTTTTCTCTTCTTCTAAGTCCTCCAAACTCCTCCAAACTTTGCCCATTACCCAGTTCCAAAGCTGCATCCACATTTTCAAGTGTATGTACAGCAACACCGCACTCTTCGGTACCAATTTTCTGATTTAGTCCGTTTTGTGTTGCTATAACAGAATACCTGAAACTGGGTTATTTATAAAGAAGAGAGGTTTATTTGGCTTACGATTCTGGGACAGCTGCATCTGACATGGGCCTCAGGCTGCTTCTACTCATGGTGGAAAAGCTGGCAGGTACAAGCAGATCACATGGCGACAGGAAGCAAGAGAGAGAGAGAGAGAGAGAGAAGAGAGAGAAGGTGCCAGGGTCCTTTAAACAATCAGGTCTCTTGGGAACTAATAGAGTGAGAACTCACTCACTACCCCTCTTCCCCCAGGGAGAGCATTAATCCATTCATGAGGGATCCACCCCATGGCTCAATCAGTTTCCAACACTGCCACATTGGAGATCAAATTTCCACATGACTTTTGGAGGGGACAACACATCCAAATTCCATCAATAAGGATTCTCTATACCTGAAATCTTTCAAAAATACCTCCCCCTATGAATATAGATACTTGATCTTGCCTCCATCTTATAAAGGCTGTAGGCTAGATTGAGGGCTGATACTTTTCTGGGACCCATTAATGATAGACTACCTTACCAGTCTATCACCTGCCCATTTGTTATGGGACCCATTTGAACCTATTTTTCCACTATCTGGAAATCTTTCACACTATTCAGGGAATGAAGAATGGATGATTAATCTGGCCTCGCCTTCTGATCTTATCCAAGAAAGTGAAACTGTTGCTCTTGTTGCTCCAGGGCCATTTCCACATACATTGTGGACTACCAAGGAGAGAGAAAAGCAACTCTACTTAGTAAATAAAAAAATACATCCAAAAATAATGTGGAAACAACACCATACCCCACAATGATGAATACAAACAACCTCTCCTTGGTAGTTATTCATTCTGGAGGGAAAGAAACATCAAACAAACAAAAACTAAAACTGAAGCTCATTCTTTTGACGGTTAGTCTTACTGTTGGTCTGGGTGCTTTCATTGTTTTGCAATCTGATGGCTCAAACCCTCCACATGGATTCAACATGAGCTTTGGAGGAGACAA
Source organism: Galeopterus variegatus (assembly GCF_000696425.1). NCBI lineage: Eukaryota > Metazoa > Chordata > Mammalia > Dermoptera > Cynocephalidae > Galeopterus > Galeopterus variegatus. The sequence continues at coordinate 235,534 of NW_007728167.1, read as the reverse complement.
ACATTCAAACTTTAGCACAGGTCCACTGCTGTCTTCAAATTCTACAAGCAGTCCTGCCTCATTATAATACCATAGAGCCACAAAAACATTACCCCCATCAATCTGAGTATCAGCCTGGGAGGAATACCACAGTCTCACATCCCGAATGTCATTACCCCAGCCCAAGAGATTGTTGCTGGAGATAGTATCACCTCACACAATGTTGCCCCAGCTTAAGACCTTCATATTTTAGCCGACTTCACCCCTGTCTCCTAAATAACATCTGGGAATTCCAAATATACCATACCTGGCAAAATTTTAACACTCATGGAACACTCCAGACACTATCAGTTCTCTACTGACTAATCACGCCACCAAGACCTGTTTTCAAAGATGGGACCCACCAGTCTGGAGTGACCTTCCAAACATCATAATTTGCTTGCTCTGTGACCCAACCTTGCTTTATGATATCTATGAAACTAAGCTCTATCCATTATTTTATAATTCTATCTTGTTAACATGTTAAGCCCTAACAAGTCCAATGTCTCTAAAATTAAGGTTTTCTACAATACCACCCCTTCTTCTGACTGAAGGGTGACCTTACTGAAGGATCCACACTGTGTACTCGGCTAGGTATAGCAGGAGAATTCTGCTGGTCTCTCAATGCTCAAACCACTCATTTCCTTTTCTCTTCCCCTCCTTCTTCTTCATTATTCAGCATTCATACCCCCACCTCAGCCTCTCTTATCCTAACTGTGCCTAGCTCTCTCACCCACCAAAACACTACATGGCAAATACAATCCAAACCTAGTGTGCCATCCCCTTGGATATTTACACAGACATCCAACACAGAAACACACACACACACACACACACACACTTAAATGAATTAGTCTTTCATGCATTGACTATTGTCAAAAGACAAATTACAACAGATTTAGTTATAGATCTAATTGGCTTTTATTTGCAATTCATTAATCAGGAAGCTTCCATTATACAAAATAGAATAAGTGCTCCCACTGAGCAATAGCAGAATAGTGGGTTTTGTAAGGTGGAAACAAGGAAACAGAACAATAAGGGAAAAAAAGCTGATTGATTATCATTAGGTTACTTCAGGTTACCTTTCTTAGTAAGTAAGGGTTAAAACAAGGGGACTTTGGGCCGGCCTGGTGGCGCACTGGAGAGTGCGCCGCCTGGAAGCGCGGCGGCGCTCCCGCCGAGGGTTCGGATCCCATGTGGAGACAGGTTCCCGCTCATTGGCTGAGCGAGGTGCGGGCGCAACACCGAGGGTTGCGATCCCATTACCGGTCAGTAAAAAAGACAAAAAGGAAAAAAAAAAAAAACAAGGGGACTTTCTTATTACGTTGAGTCAAATAGACTAGAATCTCCTGTTTTCAGGAAAAACTGGTCTGTTTTGGTCTCTATCTGCTTCCTTAAAGTTTCTGTTTGATTTTGTGGCATTTCATATGAGTGACTCAATTTTAGTTTGGTTTGGTCTGTAGGGGCCTAGTGCAGGAGCTCAGTCCAAAACAATGGACATTCGCAATTTTAGTTTAACACTACCCATAACTGTTGTATTTATCATCATCCTGCTCCTACACATTGCACACAAAAAACTTATCCAGCTGATATTTGGCTCTTAGATGGAAAATACTGGGAAATTAAAACTTCTTCTAAACTTCCATATCTTCTGTATTTTGGTTGTCCCATCATCACAAGTGGCAACTGCTCTTATGTTTCTTCAATATGAAATGCCTAATGGATGATTCTGTACCTTCACCATATGCCCAACAAAACTTATTGTCTTACTCCTGTGCCATTTAGTAATTTAGTGATTATAGTTATTCTCATTTACCTAAAATAAGTTGTGATTTTCCAATATAAAGATTATGCCATAGGAATTATATTGTTGCACAACAAATAAGAGTGCTTATTCCCCCTACTTTGTCCTTTCAATACCACCAAGCCACAATCCACATTGATGGGTTCTGGCCTTTCTTGAACTTCCCATTTAGGTAAATGTTAATCACGTTTCCCTTACCCAGGCTAACTGTCATCAATATGTCAGATTTATACCAACAATATTGGAACTCGCCCCTACTCTTGGACTTGCTAAAATGGCCACAGGGATCATCAGTTCAACTAAACAAAAATTATTGACACTAACCCACAAATGTTCTAAACTTTGGTATCTCATACTTCTAAAGAACAACAAAACTTAGGTCTGCTTATTTTAGGCCAGGGAACTTTGGCAAAAATGATTTCGACAATAGATCAGCTGCTGATATTTACTAGACAATCAAGGAGACATTTGTGATGTTATTAGTACTTCTTCTTGTATGTAGATTTATACCACCAGTCAAGTGGCCGCTCTAACAAAAAGCCTGGACTACTTAATAATCACCATATAAGCATAACCCACACCTATGCTAAATTTAGCCAAAATATTACTAGAGGCCCCTGACATGACTGATTTATTCTCCTGGTTAGCATAAAACAATAGGGAGCCTGGCTACAAGCTGGTCTTCAAGAACTCTTAATGTTTCTACATAGTTTCTTCATTTTACTGTTACAGTAAAATGTTGTTTAAAGCAATTCATGTCCTACCTTCTGAGAGTCTCTTCTACTATTTGACCCACTGTAATATCTCAAAAATTTGAGTTCAAAAATGATGTCAAGACATTAAAGGGACAATTGTAGTAAAATATGTCACAAGCGCTGTCCTGACCCAGTTTTAAAGTCATGGCTAAATACTCTCAATTTCCCTTCCTGGGCAGTTTGCTAAGCCCTCACCCCAACCACTTTCCTTATCAGGCTCTCACTGGCTGGGGCCACTATGTAAACGCGCAAATCCTTTCCCTTATTTGGGTCCCTCTCCTCAAGATCACTAAACATATACACCCTAACTGGCTCCTTATCCAGCTCTCATACTCTGGAGCCAGGTACCAGACAACTGGGGACAGCTACTATGCCCAGAGCTTGCAAAATTACTGAAATTAGATAATCCACAGGGAGCCTGCGAAACCCAGCTAACTCCATTCTACTTGTCATACATAAACAACCCTTTATAACTCCAGCTTGCTACTATGCTGTCCTCGGGTACAATACCCTGTGTGGTCCTGCATGACAGCCTTTTTTCATTTAGAGCTGTAAGAAGCAAAGAGTTCTGGCTTTCTTCTATCCAAGTGTTGGTGTGTGGTGTCCTGCCATTGAAATAATATTTAAGTTTTATAAAACAGTGTGAACTTGCAAAAACTGTGCATTTTGCCGTTGTTGAGTGGAGTATTTTATCAATGTCACTTAGGGCTAATTGGTTGATACTGTTTTGTAGGTCTTCTACAGCTTTACTGATTTTCTGTCTAGTTAGTTTATTAATTACTAAGTTAGAAGTATTAAAGTCTTCAACTATGTGGGTTTATCTATTTCTCCTTTCAGTTCCATCAGTTTATTATACCTTTATTAGGAACATGCACTTTCATGATTACTGTGTCTTCTTGTGGAATTTCCCCTTTTATAAGTATATAATACCTGTTTTTATACCTGATAATATTTGTGTTCTGCTTTGTTTGATATTTATATATCCCCAAAGTTTTTGCTTAGTATTTGCAAGCTGTATCTTTCTCTATTGTTTTACTTTAAAGTTACCTATGTTTTCATATTTAAAATGTGGTTTTGTGTGTTTATTTTACTTAATATTGTATAGCATCTTGGTTCTATGGTTTGGTATCTGTCAATAATTTTGGAAAATTTTTGGCCATTATCTATTCAATTTTTTTTTTTTCTGATCATGGTCTCTCTCTTCTATATGTGGGATTTCAATTATGTGTATGTGATTGTATTAGTTTTCCATTGCTATTTTAACAAATTATCACAAACTTGGTGGCTTAAAACAATGCAAACTTATTATTTTACAAATCTGTACTTCAGACATTTGATATTGATCTCACTGGGCTAGAACAAAGATATCAGCAAAGCTTCATTCCTTTCTGAAAACTCTAGGGGAAAATATTTTTACTTGCTTTTTATAGCTTTCAAAGGTCACCTGAATTCTTTGGCTAGTGGCTTCTATTTTCAAAGTCAAAAATGTGACATCTCCTTGACTGTTCTTTTTTAGCCACATCTTCCTTCCACTCTGCACAGGGCTCAAGAAGTTTCTATAGTTTTAAGAATCCATGTGATTAGATTGAGCCTATCCGAATAATCCAGGATTCTCTCCCCTCCTCAAATTCCTTAGCTTAATCACCTCTGCAAAGTCTCTTTGGTCATGTACAGTTACATATTCACAGGTTCTGGTGATTAAAATGTGATTAGAATGTGGACCTCTTTGAGAAACTATTCTTCTGCCTAACACAGTTAGACCGTTTGATACTCTTGCACAACTTTTGGATGATCTGTTCTGCTTTTCGCGTTATTTATTTCCCCTCTTAGTGTTTTAATTGGGGAATTTTTATTGATCCATCTTTAAGGTCACTGACTCTTTCCTTGACTATGTTGATTATACTAATGAGCCCTTTGAAGGTATTCTTTTTTGTTATTGTGTTTTTTATTTCTAACATTTCCATTTGATTCTTTCTAATATTGTCCATCCCTCTGAAATTACCTATTTGGTCATGCATGCTATTCATCTTTTCTATTCATGCCTTTAACATATTAATCATAGTTATTTTAAATTCCGTGACAGATTGTTTCCAAGTCTATATCATACCTGAGTCTGGTTCTAATGATTATTCTGAGTAATGTGTTATATTTTTTTGCTTTTTCCTATGACTTAAAATTTTTTTGAAAGCCAGTCATGTTGTGTAGTGCAGTAGAAAACGTGTTAAATAATTTTTTTTTTTAGATATGTACATGGCTTTCCTTCTACCAGGACTTTAGTGTGGAAGGTTGCATTAATCCCCATAGAAAGTGGGCTGGGTTTATGATTTGTTGTTGTTAAGATTACCCTCCATATGCCAAAGGCTTTGAATTCCTGTAAGGATAGCTTGGATCTGTGTGTAAAATGAAAGATTACCAGTGCAGTGTCTGTTTGATTCTGAATTTTAGGCTGCCCCTTTGAACTTTGCACTAGGGAAAATCTCTTTCTACACTTTGATTTATCTCCTGTCTTCCTCTCAGAAGTGGTCCGTTGTTCCTTGTTATTCAAAGCTTCTTTGATAGTCAGTAGAAATGCGGGAATTGGTACTGTCTCTATTCTCTGATTAAGGTTCAGTCTTAGACATGCACTGTGTTCCTGGTTCTAAAAGATGTGACCTTCTCAGTTCTGCTGTTGGCTATAATTAGTGGGCCCTAAGGCCATCACCGTTGCTTTTGTTTTCAGAGATTAAGGGTATTTTTTTCTTAATGGAAGACAGACAACAAGGATCAGGGTAGAGTTCCTTGCCAAAATACACTGCTGTTTCTTTTACCAAGGTATGCACAACAGTGGTCACTGCTGGGGCACTTTCTGATCTTTTCTGCAGGCACACAGTAGCTTTTGTTGAGAGAGATGCTGCAAGATGTCACAGACTGCTACAATTTCTGTGGCCTCCAGGGATTTAACATTGTTTCTTGGGCCCACACTTAAGGTTCACATACTTTTCATCTATCTTGATTGAACTCTTCTTAATTATGTCTTGTTTGGCCTACTCCAGATGACTGTGTGTTTGCCTCTCCTCTTATTAGTCAGTCTGTCATTTGATTTTGGGTTAGTTGTGTGTTCTGTATCCTCAGCTCTCCCATAGAACTGAAAAAAAAATAATAAACCTGAAGTTACTCTGACTCTTTCCGATTGTAAGGGTGAGACAGACATTCCTTCCAGTTATCTACATTTCAAAGTGGAATCCAGAAGCCATCTTGTAGTATTCCATTCTGATTTTTCTTATGACTTTTCTATTATACTACTTTGCATTTGTTAGCAGTTGCTCTCGTGATTAAAATATACCTTCTTCACTTATCACAGCCTACTTAAAGTTAATATTGTACCACTCTACATAAAATATAAAAATTTTACAGCAGTATAGTTTTACCTGCCCCTCTGTCATATAAGTTATGTGTGTCTTAGTCCATTCAGGCTGCTATAATAAAATACCGTAAACTGGTATATTACTCCATTTTTGTTACCTATAACAAAATACATGGAACTAGGTAATTTATAAAGAAAACAAAATTTATTGCTTATCGTTTCTGAGGCTGGGAAGTCCAAAGCTCCTTCTGGTGGTGGGGACAATGACCCAGGGGTCTCACATAGCAAGATGGTGGAAGCAGAGAGAGCAGAGAGAGAGAGAGAGAGACAGACTCTTCTTTTAAAGCCCTCAGAACCATGCCTCTGACCACCATTTTTAATCCATTCACTATGGCATGGTCCTACAATCCAATCACCTCTTCAAGGCTCCACCTTCCAATTCCCATAATAGGATTCCCACCCTCTTAACAGTCACAGTGGGGGCTAAGATTCTAATACATAAAACTTGGGGGACACAATTCAACCTTAAGGGAGTTTTGGGGGGACAATTCAGGCCACTACATTCTGCCCTTGGACCCCCACAACTCATGTCCTTTTCACATGCAAATACATTCATTTCATCCCCAAAGTCTTAACTTGTTTCAACTCAAGAGTCCAAACTTCAAAGTCCCATCTGTGAAATCAATACGAGTTATCTACTTCCATGATACAATGGTGGGATAAACATAAGGTACATATTCCCATTCCAAAAGGGAGAAATAGGCCAAAAGAAAGGGGTAACAGGTCCCAAACAAGTCTGAAACCCAGCAAGACATGCATTGAATCTTAAAGCTGGTGAATCTTGTAACTTGACTCCATGTTCAACGTCCTCTGCACACTGGTGTGGGGGTTGGGTCCCCAAGTCCTTAGGCAGCTCCACTTCTGTGGCTTTCCTGGTCTCTGGTGATGATTTAGCTCTTGCAGGCTGGCGTAGCACCTTGGTAACTCCACAGGTCTGAAGTCTCCATGATGGTCCCACTCTCACGGCTCCACTAGAAATGGTGCTGATGGGGTTTCTCTGCTGCAACTTCGACCCCACAGACAAATACAACTGAGTAGCTTAAAATCAACATAAACATATTTCTCATAGTTTTGGAAATCCAAGATCAAAATGCCAGCAGATGCAGTGTCAGGTGATAGCCCACTTATTGGTTCATGGACAGTTGTCTTTTTGCTGTGTCCTCACATGGCAGAAAGGAAGGGTCAAACAAACACTCTGGAGTCTTCTTTATAGGGGAATCAATTCCCTTCATGAGAGCTCTGTTCTCATGACAGAATAACCTCTCAAAGGTCCCATCTCCTGATATAATCACCTTAGGAGTTAGGATTTCAACATATGCATTTTGGAGGGACACAATCCTTCCAACTTTCCAATCATAGCATTTTGATATATTACATCTGCTTAAAGCATAAGTCCCATAATACAGTGTCACATTTTTTTCTTTAAGCCATCATAGATGCCTTAAAGAACTTAAGAAAAATATTTTATTTTACAATTATCTGCATATCATTTCCATAACTCATCATTCCTTCATTTCTTTATTTTTTAAAATTATTTTTATTTATACATATTTATGGAGTACAGAGTTGACTCTCAGTATTTGTGTACGGTATGTGATGATTAAATAAATATATTAGAATATTCCATCATTAAAAATCATAATTACTTTTTATGTCCCTTACCCAATTACTCCCTATTCTCCCTCCTCCACCCCCTTTCCCACCTCTAGTGACTATATGTTTGAGCTCTCTTTCAGAAAGTTCAAAGTTTTATTGCGGTCTTTCTTTCTTTCTTAGCTCCCACATATGAATGAGAACACGCATTATTTCTCTTTCTGTGCCTGGTTTATTTCTGTTAACATAATTTTCTCCAAGCTCATCCGTGTTGCTGCAAATTGCAAAATTTCTTTGTTTCTTTTTGAGTTTCACATATAGAATAAGAAGAATGTAGGTTGTTGAAGAGTAAGATAAAAAATGTGCATTGTATATTGCTTTAAGTGGGCAGTTTTAAATGTACATTTTGAGGACAATTTCTCAATTCTCATTTCTTTCAAGAGTAAGCTTTCAATTTATTATTTAGGCCCTCCCTAATAGTACAAGGCTGTGGCACTTTCTCTGCTAATTTCATATCTCGAATATTTAAAAACTAAGATTATTTGGAAGATCACAGAATGGCCTCCTAACTTCAAAAGAGAAGCTGTTCAGAAAGTGAACATGTTGAACTTGTAATCTAGACAGCAACACCACTGGCCTATCAAAGAAACAACATGATTCATTATGTATAAAAGACCAACCACCATACTTTGTTTTGAACCATCCAGATGACTGCCAATTTACATACATGTGCAAACCATCCAATTATGACAAAAACCCGCCATTCATTTTGATTCTATCATGTTTAATAAGCATGCATAATGTTTACAAGAGATCATCTTAATTATTGTTGCACTGGCTTTCTGATGTCTTTGTATTATATCAAAAAAAAAAAAGCACTCTTACACTTGCATGTGAAAATTGGGTAATTTGATGTGCATTTGGGTCAATGGGCAGCTAACTACATATTTCTTCCTGCGATTATTCAATTGGGACATGAAGTTCTTTTTTACCTATTATGTAAGTAGTAGTTATGATTCTCTGGAATAAATCTGGTAGATTTATTTGACTCAGTCTAACATGGCTGTGAATTTTTAAATATTCAATCTGTTGTTCACTTGACTATTGCAGACTGAATTTTAAATCTTTCCTCACCCAAACTGCTTAATTTCTTAACTTTAAAAGTGTGAACCTTGTCATGGACTAAACTCAATTCATCAGTGAGTTACAGGTAATGAGTTTCAAGACATGCTATTCCAAAATATGGCACCTTGCCATATTGACTATTTTGAGCTGAAGGAATTTGAGAAATGACAGAAAGGACTCCCTGACCTACTCCTGCCATTCTCCCCTGAAGCACATCATAAGAGCTGTGAGAAGTGCCTTCCCTCTACTATGAAGATTAGAAGCATCCTTATCTCTGAGGATGGAGGGACACTGGGAGTAATCTTTACAAACAAAACTTAAATTAACCCTTATCTACCTAGTTACTTTTCTGCAATTAACTGCACTAGTTCAAGCCCCTTTGTCCTGTCACATTTTCATAATTTACTACACTTTGTTCAATTCAGTATGTAAGTGTCAGAATGTAACTGCTTCTTTTGGTCTTCATTACCTTATGAAGGCTCCCATGTTACATAAAACATAAATTAAATAATTTTGTATGCTTTTCTCCTGTTAATCTGTCTTATGTCAGTTTAATTATTAGGCTCAGCTGGAGACTCTGAGAGGTTAGAGGAGAAATTTATCCACCCCTACATAGGTAACATCTTCAAATATCAGTGTAGGCATGGGAAAATTTAGTTGAGGTTTCAAAGCATGTTAATCTCAAGGAGAGTATGGGGTAAGGGTAAGAATCAGTCTGAGTAATTATACTTGCATGTTACACTCATTGTACATGGCAGCAACTAGGTTGGGGGATAAGAAATATAGCCGGCACTGTTTAATATGATAACTACTAATCTCATCTTGTTACTGAGCACACTTGAAATGTGGTACTGAATCGAGATGTGCTGTTAGTAAAAGTTGCACACTGGATTTCAAACACTGGAAATGAAAAAAGATTGAAAACATAAATATTTAAACTCTCTTGTAAAGGGTTTTTTTTTTTTTTTTTTTTTTTTTTCATTCTCTGAGTAATCATGCAGTCTCTCTGTCAGCTGGGCATGAAAACATGAGTTTCTAATTCCAGAACCCAGCTTAATTCACCTATCACAATCCTTCCCTTTCTTGAATTTATTCTGCAGCAGTTTGTCTCCAAAACATGGAGACACGTTTGCATGTGCATGTGTAGTGATTTCTGGGATGGATGAAAAAATATTTGGGGGATAGTTTCATTTTATATGTTTTGATTTCATAAAATTAAAAGTCTCTTCAAGGAAGTTTTTATTTACTGTCAATGCACTTTAAATACATAAAATAAATAAAATGTGAATGGATAGTTCATTTAATAAGCCAGGTAGACATTGATACTATTTCGGTGTTTTGTTGCCTTGATCAGTTCATTCACATTTAAGACTTCGTTGGAACTGTACTTACTGATACTAATAATTCTGATGTCTTATAAAAAAGGAGTACCTGCTATGGTGTACTTGGAGTATTACTGGTAGGGAAATTACAGTAACGAAGGGTGTCTCCATATAAAATTTCCATCCATGCTCTGAGATAGTTGATTCGAAGGGGAAATTAGCTAAAGTAGTATTATAAATTGTGAATATACTGAAAGTCTTTCATATTAGAAAAAAGTAATGACATCTCTGATTGTTCCTCACTCTTGAACCTAATCTGCAAAATTAAAGCTCTGTCTATATGAATTGAAAGCAATGAGATAATGTTGGTTAACATATATAAAGTTGACTTTCAATATTAGTATCTTACCGGTGGGTTCCATCCATCTTAAGCGTCCTAAATAATACATTTTATAAGTATGAATACTGAAGTGTAAGTAAATTATCATTACTAAGCATGAGAAATGTAAACACCACTATGGCTGAGTGATCGTACATTCATTTAAAGCAAGCCCAAATGCCACCCCGGGGTATCCATACAGTCATCCAAGAAATATGTCCTAGGACAAACTTAAGGTTTTAAAATAAAAATCTTTATTGTAGTGATAAAAGAGATATACTTATTTTCAGCCTCTTTTTTAACCCTATGGTTGAATGATATTCTAAGTATTGTCATGAAATTATTTCCTTATAAATTGTAGGGGTTTTGAAAATAATTATCTAATCATTTCTTCATAGAACTCATGTGCTCTTTTATTAAAATAATTAAAATTCTATAAGGTTCTCTTCTTTATGAAATCTTTAATCTTTAATCCCATTGTGGACTGATGGGAAAATGTATGAACTATGAGTCATAATTTTCTCTTCTAAATTAAATCATCCCTGTGACTTTGGACAAATCACTTAACCTCTGTGAACATCATTTGCTTTATCCAAAAAATGAAGGTGGATGTTGAACTATATTAGTGATTCTTACTTTTTTTTTCTATTTATTATTTCATTAAGTTGCTTTTTTTAGTTATTGAACAGTAGAATTCTTCTTGGATTTCACAGAGGAGAATGTGAACATAATTGATCTCTGATCTAGATGATCAGTTCTGAAACTCTACATGATTTTTTCTTAAAAAATCTTGAATTTTAATTATATTGACTTACTGAGGCAGACAGTCTTTAAAATAGTTTTTTTTTTTTTTCTCTTATATCAAGGGTGAAAATGCAATGTTTAGAGCAACTCAACCCAATGATCTACAATCCCAGATCAAATGAAAACCATATTGCATTGAAAATTTGAATGTATAATGATACCCAATCTCTTGTTTGATAATTACTTCCCTTTCTTCATTTGCCTAAGACTTTTCCTTCCTTCTCTTTCCCCTTTTACATGTAAATGTATTCTCATAAATTAGTCAGTTAATGTGGGAGTTTTAATTTATTTTCATGGATGCATGTTAAAGGTGTTTTAGAAAAATAATGATACATTGTACTACACACCATTACACAAAAATAAAAAGTATTATTTAATGATCAGCATTTTTACCATCTGATACAGGTAGGCAGATAAAGTAATCTATGGTAAACTTAGAGAGGAATTAAGAGTGAGAAAAGTACAACACTAATTCTGACATTTTTGCTAATTTTAAAGATGTAGGAAGTTCAGATAATGTGTTATTTAATCAGCGACATAATAACAAAAAAATTCTGTCACAAAGCTAGCCTGCTAACCTCTTAGAGACCTATATAATGCCACTTTGTTTATCTATTCGGAACAATTAAACCAGTGCATCTAATGAATTAATTGTCTCATGTCCTCGTAATTGTCACTTTCCTTAATTGCCCTGTACTATTTTCCCTGGAGGAGGGACAGATGTTTTGTGGTTCTTTTGTTCTGTCATGCAGCGGTATCTATGATGAAAACACTATCGTCATTATAATTCATTAAGGCATATAATCATAGCTCTCTATTTTTAATTTTCCAATATTGTTATCCATGCTTTGTGAATGTCTTACCTTTCTAGTGTTACTTTTAGTTTTGTGTTTTTGTCCATTCCACAATGCTGGTGACATAATAGGTACTCAGTCTACACATAAAATATTGAATTATTCTTCAATTTCCTTCTCTCTTCTCACCTCAAATACCTTGATTACCACATCCATATCCAGAAAAAAAGTCACCTACTCGTTCAAATTAAAAAAAAAAAAAAAGAAACAAAAAAGAAAAGTGAAAAATGGCCAAAAAATTTGAAGGAGGAAAGGAAAAGAATAGAATGTGTAACATATTTTCATTACTCTTACTGAATTCAGAACTTTTCTTTCTACTTTCTAATTCGTTCCTGAGAGCTTATGCATCTTGAACCCAACTTCTAAGATGGCCGCAGGCTAGAATTGTGGTTTTTAATGAGGTAATAATTGAATAGAGTTGCACTGCAAAGGAAAAGTGTTTGCATACCTGTGTGTGTGTGTAGTTTGCTTTAAATGACTATAATCTACATCATTTAGGACTAGAAGAAATACAAATTTAACTCCAGATTATTCAAGAGAGTTGGATTGGAGAAAATGGAAAATTTAAATGATGTGAATATTAAGAAATATTATAGAGACCTGAAGAAAGCTGTTTGTTTTACAGAAGGCTTTGGATAATTACTTATTGGCTTTCCTAATTTCTTGATATAAATTGGATCGATTATGGAGAATGAAAGCATTTCCTTTACCACAGCTTAGGCCATGATTTCTAAGATATGTTAAGAAGTTAATTTCAGTTATTTGAACATAATCAAGATTAATAACAGACAAAACCAAGGTATTAATTACAGCATATGTATGTTATGACCTCAGTCTGAAATGCCTGCATCATTTGAGTAAAAAATAGTAATGTTACATACCCAAGAGAAATGTAAACGTATTCATACAAATACTTGAGCTAAAATGGTTCTCAGTGGCTTCTTACGTAATAGCCAAAACCCCAAAAGAACCCAGATACTCATTACCAGGTAAATAAATAAATTGTGGTATATACACACAATAGAATACTACTTAGGAATAAAAAGAAACACACTAATGACACACACAACAACATGGATGAATCTCAAAAGACTTATGCTAAGTGAAAGCCATATACAAAAGAACTGTATTAAATGATTTCATTTTTATGAAATTCTAGAAAAGGCAAAACTATAGTGATAGAAAACAGATTATTGGTTGCCAGATCCTAGGAATGTGGGAAGGTAAACAGTGCAAAAGGGTATGAAGAAACTTTTCTTTTTTTAATTTGAATTAATTTTAGATTTACAGGAAAATTGCAAAGATATTACAGAGAATTCCTGTATACCCTTCTTTCAGCTTCTGCTAATGTTAATGTTTTACTTAACCATGGTGCATACATCAACATTAATAAATTGACATTGGTACAACACTATTAATTATCACACATGCTTTTATTTGATGCCAGTCTTTTTCTTTTCTTTTCTTTTCTTTTTTTTTTTTTTACCTAGTATCCATTTTCTGTATTAGGATTCAACCCACTGTACCGCATTACATTTAGTCATAATGTCTTTTTAGTCTTCGCTGGTCTCTGACGTTTTCTCAGTCTTTCCTTATTTTTTATGTTCTTGACAGCTATGTGGTGTACTACTCAAGTATTTTGTAGAGTATTCCTCAATTTGGGTTTGTCTAATGTTTTTCTTTTGCCTAGACTGGGATTATGGGTTTTAGGGAAGAATACCACAGAGGTGAAATGTCCTACTCATCACATCATATTATGGGGCTGCTGTGGATTGAGTATTCCTCCAAAATTCATTAAAGCTTGACCCCCATTATAATAGCGTTCTGAGGTTGGGTAATCAAATTATGGTATCAGAAAGGTGGGGCCTTAAAAGATGATTGGATCTTGAGGACTGTGCCCTTGTGAGAATGGATTAATTCATTTGTGGAGTAATGAGTTAATGGTTTAATGGGTTATCAGGGAGTGGTTCTGATGGCTTTATAAGGAGAGCTAGTGAGCATGTTAACTTTCATGCTCATACTATTCTCACCATGTGATGTCCTGTATTGCCATGGGTCTCTCTACAGAGCCCCCACCAAGAAAAAAAGCTCTCACTAGATGTGGCCCCTGGACCATGGACCACAGCCTCCCAAACTGTAAGAAATAAATTTCATTTTTAAAAAAATTATCCAGTTTCAAGTATTCCATTATAGTGACAAAAAATGGAGTGAAACAGAAAATTGGTTCTGATGGCTTTATAAGGAGAGCAAGTGAGCATGTTAACTTTTGTGCTCATACTATTCTCACCATGTGATATCCTGTGTCGCCATGGGTCTCTCTACAGAGCCCCCACCAAGAAGAAAGCCCACACTGGATGTGGCCCCTGGATCCTGGACCACACCCACCCGAACTGTAAGAAACAAATTTCATTTCTTTAAAAATATCCAGTTTCTGGGCCGGCCCAGTGGCGCACTGCTATAGTGCGCCGCTTGGGAGTACGGTGACGCTCCCGCCGAGGGTTCGGATCCCACATACAGACCGGCCGCTCACTGGCTGAGCGAGGTGCGGGCGCAACACCAAGGGTTGTGATCCCGTTGCCGGTCCCGGTCGTGACACTGAGGGTTGCGATCCGTTGCTGGTCACGAAAAAAGACAAAAAGGAAAAAAAAAAAATCCAGTTTCAAGTATTCTGTTATAAGTGACAAAAAATAGAGTGAAATAGAAAATTGGTATGGAGAAGTGGAGTGTTGCTAATAACAAATACCTGAAAATGGGGAAGCAGCTTTGTAACTGGGTTATGAGCAGAGGTTGGAAGAATTTGGAGGAGCATGATAGAGGAAGCCTAGATTCTGGTGAGAGATTAGAAGATAGGAAGTCCAGGAAGAGTTTGGAACTTCTTAGAGATTGGTTAAATGGTGGTGACCAGAGTGCTGATAGAAATATAGAATGTAAAGAGCACTCTGAGGAAGTCTCAGATGTAAATGAGAAAAGCTTATTGGAAACTGGGGCAAAGATCACCCTTGTTATGAACTGGAAAATAACTTGGCTGAATTGCATCCATGCTGGAGGGCTTTATGAAATACGGAACTTAAAAAAGATAAACAAGGTTATTTAGCAGAAGAAATTTCTAAGCAGCAAAATATTCAGGCAGTGTGTAAATATTTCTAACAGCTTTTGCTGAATTATGGCAGTAAAGGCATGAGATAAAGGTGGAATTTACAATAAAAAGACAATAAGAGGGTAAAGAAAAAAAAATAGAAAACTCTCAGCCCATCCACATAAAGAGTGAAGCAGTGTGTTGAGAAGAGGAAACCAAGGGTGTAGTTCAGCAACCATTTGCTAAAGAGATCAGGTCAAAAGGGAGTCATCTTCAAGAGAATGAAAAAAAGACCTTGAAGGCATTTCAGAGCTCTTTGATGCTGCTCTCCCTTCACAGGCCCAGAGGCCTAGGAAGACAGAATGGTTTTTGGGAATAGGCTTGGGATGTTCTTCATGGGCTCACTGCCCAGGACCACCTCAGGATGCTCTGGCTGCTCCTCTGCTCCAGCCTTAGTTAAATTGGCTTCAGATGCTGTCAAACCCACTACTTTGGAAGATACAAGCCAGAAACTTTAGTGGCTTCCATGTGATGTTAAGTCCGCAGGCTTGCTGAATGCAAGAGCTGTAGATGCATGGCAGCCTCCACCCAGATCTCAAAGGATATATAGAAAAGCTTGGGGGCCCAGGAAGAGATTTGTCACAGAGGCAGAGTCACCATAGACAGCCTCCACTAGAGCAATGCGGAGCAGAAATGTGGAGTCAAAGTTGCAGCAGATAACTCTCACTAGGGCCATGTTTAGTGGAGCCATGAGAGCAGGACTGCCACCAAGACCCCAGAATTGTAGAGCTACCAGTGTGGAATGCTAGCCTGGGAGAGCTGAAGCATAGACTACTCCCAGGAAAGCCATAGGGGCTTGGCTGCCCAAGGACTTGCAGGCCCAACCCCCACTCCAGTGTGCAGAGGATGCTGGACATAGAGTCAAGGAAGATTATCCTTCAGCCTTAAGATTTAATGGTTTTGGACATGCTGTGAGTCGGTTACTCTTTTCTTCTTTTCTACTGCTCTCTTTTGGAATGAGAAAGTGTACCCTATGCTTGTCCCACCACTGTATTTTAGAAGTAGATAACTTGTTTTATTTCACAGATGAGACTTTGAACTTTGGACTTTTGAGCTGTAACAAATTAAGACTTTAGGGATGAAATGAATGCATTTGTATGTGAGAAAAACATGAGTTTTGGGGGATTGGGGCAGAATGCTATGGATCGAATGTACCTCCAAAATTCATTGAAGCTTGACCCCCACTGTAACAGTGCTAAGAGGGTGGGAAAACCGACTTGGCATTTGAAAGGTGGGGCCTTGGAGACTGTGGCCTCCTGAATGGAAAAATCCATTCACAGAGTAATGTGTTTATGGTTTAATGGGTTATCAGGCAATGGTTTTGATGGCTTTCTAGGGAGAGCAAATGAGCACATTAACTATCTTGCTCATGCCATTCTTGCCGTATGATTGCCTGCGTTACCACCGGACTGTGTAGAGAGTTCCTACCAAGAAGGCCCTCACCTTCTTGTGCTCACCAGATGTGCTCCCTGGACCTTGAACATCCCAGCTTCCAAAACTGTAAGAAATCAATTTCATTTTCTTATAAATTAATCAGTTTTCAGCAACAGAAAACAGACTAATACAAGGGAACATTACATTAATATGACTTATCATTGGTGATGATAATAATCTTGATAACTTAATTAAGATGGTGTCTGCCAGTTTTCACCACTATAAAGTTATAATATTTTTCCCTTCCATGCTCTTCTTTGGGAGCAAGTCACTGTGTCCAACACACTCCCAAGGCTACTGAAGAGTACATCTGTACATATGTGAAATTTTTCTTCAAGGATGATTTGTCTCTTCTCCATTCATTATTTACTTAATCATCTGGCATGAGTGTAAACTCGTGTATAATTATCGTATTTTTTGTGTTACAATAGAACATTATCTTTATTTATTTTATTGCTCAAATTCTTCCGGATTTGACACTAGAAACTTTTTGAGGTTGGCACCTGTGTTCTTCTAGTAAGCCCTCATTTATACTCTTTAAGCCCTTCCTTATTTTATGACACTACTATATACTCCAAGCTTGTCTTGTGTTTTACCTTCCCTAGTTCTAGAACCAACAATTTCTACATGGAGCCCTGATCCCTTTTGTTTGGAGAATGGTATTTCAAAACCAAGATCAGGATACATGGGTACTTTTTGAGTTGATGAAAAAGATCTACATTATAGTTTTAGGGGCCAAGGGGAAACATCCTCTTCAACTTCCTAAATGTTCTTTGAAAAACCACCTGATAAACACAGATTACTTTGAAGAAAAGGCATAATAAATTTTATTATGTTATAGTTTTACATGATAGGGGAGCCTTCAGACTAAAGATCCAAAGATATAGAGAAAATTTTCCATATTTATGCTTAGGTTCTACGAAACACACATAATCACGAACAAATGAGATTGGACAAGAAAAGTATGATTTAATGCTAACAAACTGAGTGGGGAAACCCAGCAAGACCTGTCTGTTCAGGTTCTTCTTGGCCTCTCTGTATAGCATTCATTCCTCCAGGGTATGAGAAGGACCCTTTCTAGAATGAGGGTCATATGACTTACAGTCAGACAAGGTAGGTCAGGGAATTTCTCTATGCCCAGCTCCAAGACAGAAAGGCAAGAGGGAATATTAGAGTATACCTATGATTCACCTTGAGGAAGAGGGATTCTAGTTTTTATGGCTTGCCTCAGAGGAGAATGAGGCTGAAGGGCAGGAGGGCAGGAAAAGTGAGAGAAAAATATTTTGATTTTGAGGCTGGTTCTGACGCTTTCACTTTGGAATATCGCTTTTGGGGCCCCAACATTGTACATGATTAAATTTGTCCAAATTCATTAAACCGTATGGTTAAATAGTGTGAATTTAATTGTATGTACATTATGGCTTAATATAGTTGTTTACAAAAGAGCTTTGTTGAAAATACTTAGCTATTTTTATCAGACTGCTTCATTTTCAAGAGACATGATATATAAGAAAGCATAATATTTAAAAATTGGTTAGACTAGTTATAATCTTATGGTTGTTTGAGAGTCTTACATTTGTGGTGTGTGTATGTGAATGTGCGTACGTGTTTGTGTGCACATATACACATGCATATGTGCTCAAATTTTTCCTTTTCACTTTTCTTCCTATTCTTTCTACCTGCATAACCAATTGTTTGGAATTGTACATTTGACTAAAGCTTTTTTCAGTATATAAATGACAGTAAACAAAGTCTTTGGCATGTGCTTTTCCTTTGAGTTTTATCATCAGGTGATATTCTTTCTCAAAATGTTGCAAAGAAAGTTATGAAAAGCAGCCCATCTGAGTACACTGCGTATCTGATGAAGCAACCTAGATTTTTTCAATGATTTGAGTTGTGAAACCTGGTTGGCAATGTGTGAAGAGCCATTTCACGTACTCAAGAAGAAATAGGATATTTCTGTCAGTTTGTGCCTCTAGTGTAAGCTCAGGTATTAGAGTTCTAATTCTCATGGTTGGCTCCTGTGCTAATTTCTCCTCTGAGAACACTTTTAGACAGTTTGTAATGATTAAATGTGATCCATTATTGGCTGTAGTAAGTAGTAAGGGGCTTTTGAGCAGGCACTGTAAGTGCTTTCATCATTAGGATGTCCTAAATTTCCTGTGGAGAGCCAGAGAGCCTGTAATCCCAACGATGAATCAATGAGGAACAAATGAGTAACAGAAACATGTCTCTTTTCTTCCATTTCCTTAAAATTTAGAAAGTGTAGTCAGAAAGTCCTTATGTGTATGATAAAGCAAATAGTTTAATGCTATTCTGGTAGACATCTGGCAAACTTTTCCCTTTTAATAAAAACATGAATACTAATATTAAGTCGTAATCCAAGGACATAGTCTTAAATTTAACTACTGTTGACAATGGTCCATTACACGCTTGTGTATAACTAAAAAAACTATAATTTTTCTTTATTCTTCACAATTTATAAAACCAATAATAACGTATACTGAAGTTGACCCGGCTTGATATATTAGTATATTCAAAACAAATGCAATCCCCCAAATTGAAAACTTTACTTAAATTTACATTTCAGATTAGAACCAGGATGAAAAATATTTTGTTTTATCTCTGAGAAAAAAATCATTTTATAAACTGGATTATTTCTGAAATGTGAACAATTTTAAGAAGTTCTGACTAATGATTTAAAATTTAGAGATTTTTTTTTTTTTTTTTTCCTCATGTGGAAATTCAGTAACTTTACTGTCGGGCTGGATTACAGAACGCTCTGCCCTGTCCTGTGCAGGTCCTGAGTCAGGTAGTTGGAAAAAAATTCTGGTAGCCAATAACAGGTAGACATGCTTTATTCCAATGTGAGTTCTGCTGGCCAGCAGTTCAGAGCCAATGTCTTCCATGCCAAAAGTACACAATAGTAGCAACAAGCCAAGGGGCACATGAGTGAACATGTGTAGTAACACTATAACTTGTTTACAAAGGATATGAGGAATCATACCCAGCTGGATATGAGGCGAGAGGGCATGACTAAACTAATTCCATTTTCCTCATACTTACAATATTATCAACTACATTTCGCTCCATGGCCAGCACAACCTAAGTAACTCATTTTTCATGCTTTCCCCCAAAATGTCCCTCTCTGTACATTTGTTCTTTTTCCATTTTTTGATGTATTCTTTGTCTTTCTTCTTAATTGCCTGCCTGATTCTTAAGAGAGGACCTTAGTGTCAATATGCTGAGTGCCATAGTATCTATGCAAACTGAATTACGAGTGTACTTAGGTACCGACATTACCACAATTATTGGGAGATATTTAAAACTTTAAGACAAATGTAATTAAAAAAAAAAAGCCTTCTCTCTCACAATTCTATACCTAATTTCTAACTAGATTTCATGAATTTAATATACCTGCTAAGTTTGCTTATCTTATTTCCATCGATGGTAGATATGAGATGCATTAGTTTAGAAATGGAGAGTGAAAAATCTACACCCACCACTTACTATCTTTTGCTCATTTGCTAGGTAATTAATCTTGTTAACAACTTTTATTTTTAGATTTTCCTTTTGGAAGTTGAGATTTTTCTGAGAAATAAGGGAATTTGATGTAAAGGGGTTAATAGAATGCCTGGCACATGACAGATGTAGAAAGTTATTACTAGTACCCACTTATCTATTGAGGGCAGGGTCTTTCATATGAGTTACCTTATTTTAATCTTTACAAAACACTCTGAGGTAGGACAGATTATTATCTTTGTTTCACAGCTTGAAAACTGAGGTTCAGAGAGATTAATCATTTGGGCATGGTTACACAGCTAGGTGTGTGACAAGTGTAAAAATTTTAACACAAGTATGTCAGACTTATGATCTTTTCAGGAAAGTGACTAAACATTGGAGTGTCCGTGGGTGAATGGCTGTGCCACAGGAGCCACTGGCATGGATAGGGGTCTGGCTAAGTGTTTTAGGATTTGTGTTTTTCAGCTTTACTTGGATAAAGGTCTCTATTTACTTTTCTCTGTAATATGGATTCACATCAGACTTTCTTTGATAAAAGTTTAATGTAAACAATTGAAAACAACTCTTTAGAGTAATCTAATATAAACCCTGTCTTCAGAGTATTTACCATATTTCCTACATGATAGCTACCAAAAGGTTTCTATTTTTGAACACACTATTGATTCATCACGCCTTTTTTGTTTGCAGGTTTTACCTTCTAAGAGAAGTGCTTGGCCCCTCTTATTCTCTTAGAAAAATTCTACTCATTATTTTAACCTAGTTAAATCATGACCTTGTGAAATCTTCCCTGATTATCTCAGGTAGACTTCAATGTTGTCTCAAATATGTGTCCACAGAGTTTTCAGCTTACTGCAATTATATTATTGATTGTATAATATGATATTTATTATTTTATATCTTTCCTTTCCATATTTGACAGGTAGCTCATTTGTTTATTCAGTCTATTAATACTCAGAGAGTGGAATAATTATTCATGCATAATAGAACTTTAGTAAATGTTTATTAAATAAAAAAATTATGAATGAATGGATGAATTAGTGAATAACATAATGAGGAGGACTTATTAATTGTGTGAGACTTCCAAAATACGCTAGCTTTTCACCTGTACTCCAGGACCAAGAGTAATGGTTTTAAAATTAGTGTTCTTGCTATGGGTTAAAATGGAGAGAACGGTTCCTTTACTTTTATCCAGTTTATTTTTTTAAATTTGACATTATAACTTTAGTAAGAGGGGTAGGTAGATTGCATAATGGGATAAACTGGAGCTTTGGCTTAAGGCAGAATGTGGTTCAAAGCTCTACTCAGCCACCCAGGCAATCTTAAGCAAGCCGTATAATCTCTCCAAGTCTCAATTGCCCATTTGAAAAATGGAGCTAATAGTACCTAACTTTGTGGGTTGTTCTAAGATAAAATAAGATAATTCAAGCAGGTTACACACTTAGCACAATGACTGGTACATAACATGTTCTTAGCAAATGCTTGTTGTAATGAATGCAGTCATTGTTTTGACAATGCTTGCACTTTCTTATCGGCATGTCTGTTACAGTGGTCATTTTACAATCTTTTTAAAACACGGTCTTCTCTTTGATTACTTAAATAATTACTTAAGTAAAATTGGTGTCCTGAAAATGGATGATGATTCATTCATTGAACAGTTCTCTATTGAGCACCTATTTTGTAATAGGCATAGAAAAAGGCTCTGCAGACACAAAAATTACATGTGAGTATTGCCCCAATGAAGCTTATAGCTAATAAAATTATAAAATGATATCAATTATCATTTTACGGTCAAGATAGGCTATGCTACATATTTAACATTTTCCAGAATTTTTAACATTTATCAGTCTGCATAGATTTTGTTTAAATGTGTAGCCCTTTCTTGTGATAGATGATTTATTTGACTTTTATCTCAGACCTGTTGCTGCCTCTAATTAATTTATTGGACAGTTTTTCAATATATTCTGTTTTTGAGTAATTTGATCATGAAATCATAAATTTTATTTTAATCCGTACCTTTAGAATTAAAGCAAATGTTTTCATT
Source organism: Galeopterus variegatus (assembly GCF_000696425.1). NCBI lineage: Eukaryota > Metazoa > Chordata > Mammalia > Dermoptera > Cynocephalidae > Galeopterus > Galeopterus variegatus. The sequence goes on along the minus strand of NW_007728167.1, from coordinate 213,344 downwards.
GAGTTTTCTGTTGATTTTGCTTTAAAATTAATTAACCTTTATAGATAAAATTAATGCACATGGACGGTAAAATTTGAAAAGAGTACAAAGAGGCAAACATTGAAAAAATTGTCTTTTCCCCATATCTAATATGGCATTCTCAGGTAAAGGAAGAGAGAAAATAGCCCTCTTTGGTGGATCCTAACTTTAGGCAGATAAGAGAATAGCTTCATCCTTTGCTTTGGGAGAGACAGAGGATTGAGAAATGATGGAATGGAGTGGGTCAGAGGAATCTTGAAGCTGCTGCTTTAGCTCAGCAATATTTAAGGGTGAAATATTCTAGTTTCCTTTACCCTTCCCCCCTCTTCAATTCTCCTTATTATTAACATTCTGCATAACTGTGATACTATTGTTACAACCAATAAAGAAGTATTGATACAATATTATTAATTAAGGTTTATAGTTTGCTTTAGGGTTTACCTGTTGTGCTATACAGTTCTATGGGTTTTGACAAATGCATAATGTCATGTGTCAACCATTACAGTGTTATAAAGAATAGTCTCAACTCTCTAAAAATCCTTGCTGCTCCTGTTATTTATACACACTTTTCTCCTTTCACTAGACCCTTTGGAAAGCAAACATTTTTTTCATTCTCTCTGTAGTTTTGATTTTATTAGAATGCCATTTGGTTGGAATCATACAGTATATATGCTTTTCAGACTCGCTTCTTCCACTCAGCAGCACACATTTAAAAATTCTCCATGTCTTTTCACAGCTTAATAGCTCATTTCTTTTTTTTTTTTTTTTTTTGCTGAATAATATTTCATTGTATGAATGTAACACAGTTTGTTTGTCCATTCACCTACTGAAGTATATATTGGTTACTTCCAATTTTGGCAATTACAAATAAAGCTACTACAAACATTTGTGTGCAGGTTTTTTGTAGACAAATGTTTTTAGTACAATTGGGTAAATTGCTAGGAGTGAAATTGCTGTATTATGTAGTAATCCTGTGTTTAGTTCTGTCCGAAACTGCCAACTTTCTTCCAAAGTGACAGTGCCTTTTTGCATTCTCACCAATAATGAATGAGAGTTTATTTTGCTCCACATCCTAGTCAGAATAACACTTAGTGTTGCCAGGTTTTACATTGTAGCCATTCCAATAAGTGTGTAGTGCTTTTAATTTGCAATTTCCTAATGACATATGATACTGAGCATTTTATTCAGATGTTCATTTGCCATCTGTATATCATCTTTGGTGAGGTGTTTGTTCATATCTTTGCCCATTTTTAAACTGGGTTGCTTGTTTTCTTATCACTCAGTTTTATCAGTTCTTTGTCTATTTCAGATACAAGTCCTTAATCAGGTATGTGTGTTACAAATATACTATTCCAGTAAACGGCCTGTCTTTTTATTCTCTTAACAGTGCCTGCGCAGAACAAAAGTTTTTAATCTGAATGTAGTCCAATTTGTCAATATTTTTTTTCATGGATCGTACTTTAAGTGTTATACCTTTAAGTCATTGTCAACCTCCAGGTCACCTAGATTGTATCCTTTGTTCTGTTCTAGAAGTTTCACAGTTTTCCATTTTATCCTTGTGTGTATAATTCTTTTCAGTTAGTTTTTGTGAAAGATGTAAAGTCTGTGTCTGGATTTATTTTTTATTCTTTTTTTTTTTTTTTCATGTGGATAGTCATTTATTCCACCACCATTTATTGAAAAGACTGTATTTTCTCAATTGCATTGCCTTTGTTCCTTCATCAAATATAGGTTGGCTATATTTGTGTGGGTTTATTTCTGGGCTCTCTATTTTGTTACATTAATCAATTTGTCTATTTTTGCCAGTTCCATGCTATCTTGATTACAAGACAGCTTTGTATTAAGTCTTGAAGTCAGGAAATGTCAGTCCTCTGACTGTGATCTTCTTCAGTATTGTGTTGGCTATTCTGAGTCATTTGCCTTTCTGTATAAACTTTAGAATTGTTTTGTTGATATCCACAAAATAGCTTGCTGGGGTTTTTATTGGGAATATGCCAAATCTATAGATCAATTTTGGAACAACCGACTTCATAGCAACATTGATTCTTTTTATTAATGAAAATGAAGTATTTATTCAAATCTTTGATTTCTTTCAACAGTTTTGTAGTTTTCTTCAAATAGATTTGTATACATATTGTTAGATTCATACCTAAGTATTTCATATTTTGGTGCTAATATATGTTCTTAAGGTGCTAATGTATGTTGTATTTTTAATTTTATATTTCAATTGCTTATTGCCAGTATATTGGAAAGCAATTGACATTTGTATATAAATCCTTTGTCTAGCAACTATTCTATAGTCACTTAATTAACTTCAGAAATTTTTTTCCTGTTTCATTGGGATTTTCTACATAGGCAGTTACATTATCTGCAAAAACAGTTTTATTTATTTTTTCCCAATATGTATACCTTTTATTTTCTCTTTTACGTTGTATTGCACTATTGGTGACTTCCAGTGCTGTTGAATAAGAGTGGTGACAGGGCACATCCTTGCCTTGTTCCTTATCTTTGGAAGAAAGCACCTAGCTTCCCACCAATTAATTTGATGTTAACTTTACAGTTTTATATACATTCATCATGTTGAGGAAGTTCTTTTGTATTGCTAGCTTACTGAGTGTTCTTATTGTGAATGGATGTTAAATTTTGTGAAATGATTACTTTGCATTTATTCATATGGTAATATGCTTTCCTTTTTAAGCCTATTGATGTGATGGATTACATTCACTGTTTTTTGAATGTTGGCCCAGGCTTACAAATCTGGAATATATCCCAGTTGGTTATGGTGTAAAATTCTTTTACATAGTGTTGGATTGATTTGTTAATATTTTGTTTAACATTTTTCACATATGTCATGAGAGATGTTTTGTGCAGTTTTTTATTTTTGTAATGTGTTACTCTGACTCTGCTATTACGATACTGCTGGCCTCATAGAATAAGTTAGAAAGTATTCCATCTGCTTCTATTTTCTTAAAGAGGTTGTAGAAAATTGGCATGATTTTATTTTTTAAAATTGATAGAATTTACATGTGAACCTATTTAGGATTGGGCGCTGCTTTTTTGGAGTGTTAACTTTTTTTTTTTTTAAGTTTCTTTAATAGATATAAGCCTATTCATATTATCTGTTTCGGTGTGTTTTGCTAGATTGTGTTTTTCAAGGAATTATTTTCTTTCACCTAAGTTATCAAATTTTTGAGATAGAGTCATTCATAATGCAGTTGGCCCTTTGTAGGCTTACAAATATTTTTTAAGAAAACAATAAAAAAACAACAATGCAACAATAAAAATAATACAAAAATACAGTATAACAACTATTTTTATTAAATTTACATTGTATTAGATATTGTAAATAATCTAGATGTGATTTAAAGTATATTAGAGGATGCATGTAGTTTACATGCAAATACCATGACATTTTATACAAGGGACTCGAGCATCAGCAGATTTTGGTGTCTGCAGGGAGAGTCCTGGAACATATCACCCATGGACACTGAGGGATGACCGTATTTCTTTATTCTCTTTTTAATACCAAACAAATAGTAACCAAAATGAGCAGGAGTATCTATTTGTATACTGGAAAAAATATACTTTAAGCAAAAAACCATAAAAAGAGATAAAGAAGGCCACTGTATAATGATACAGTGGACAATTCATCAAGAAAACATAATGATCATAAATATATATGCACCCAACACCGGAACACCCAGGTATATACAGCAAAACCTCTTAGAACTAAAAAAAGACATAGACCCCAATACAATAATAGTGTAGGACCTGAACACACCCCTCTTATTAGACAGATCATCTGGGTAATAAATCAACAGAAACAGGATTTAAACTATACTTTAGACCAATTGGACTGGGCAGATATCTACAGAATATTTCATCCAACAGCTACAAAATATACATTCTTCTCATCAGCACATGAAATATTCTCCAAGACAAATCAAGTATCAACAATTTCAAAAAAAATTGAAATCATCTCAACTATCTTTTCAGACTACAATGGATTAAAACTAGAAATCAATAACAAGAAAAATGCAGGACTCAATACAAATGCATGGAAATTAAACATCAGGCTCTTGAATGACCTATGGTTCTAAGAAGAAATTAAGCAGGAAAACAAAAAATTTCTAGAAAACAATGGTAATTAAGACACTTCATATTAAAACTTGCGGGATACTACAGAAGCAGTACTAAGTGGAAGTTTAGAGCAATAAATGCTTACATCAAAAAATTATAAAGATTTCAATAAAACAACCTCATTCAATGCCTAAAAGAACCAGAAAAACAAGAACAATCCAATCTCAAAGTTAGTAGACAGACGGAAATAATTAAGATTAGAGCATAACTAAATAATGCAGAGACCCCTCAAACAGTACAAAAGATCAATGAAACAAAAAGTTGTTTTTTTTTGAGACGATAATCAAAATAGACAAACCATGAGATTAAAGCAGTAATCGGCAATCTCCCAACAAATAAAAGCCCAGGACTGGATGGTTTTAATAATTAATTCTACCAAACCTTTAAAGAAGAATTAATACCAAATCTCTTCAAACTATTCATAAACATTGAAACAGAGACTACTCTCCCAAACTCATTCTATGTGGCCATCATCACCTTCATGCAAAAGCCAAAGATACAACAAAAAAGAAAACTACACACCAATATCTGTGATGAACATAAACACAAAAATCCTCAACAAAATATTGGCAATCAGAATACAGCAACACATCAACAAAATTATACACCATGATCAGGTAAGATTCATCCCAGAAACGCAAGGATGGTTCAACATATGCAGGTCAATAAATGTGATATATCACATGAACAAAATCAAGGACAAAAAACATATAATTATCTCAATAGATGCAGAAAAAGGCACTTGACAAAATTCACCATTCTTTCATGATAAAGACTCCCAGTGAATTGGGTGTAGAAGGAAAGTATCTCAACACAATAAAAACCATCTATAACAAGCCCACCACCATTATCATCCCAAATGGGGAAAAACTGAAGGCTTTTTTCCTTAAGAACAGGAACGAGACAAGGATGCTTACTATCACCACTCCTATTTAACACAGCACTGGAGGTACTAGCCAGAGCAATCAGGCAAGATAAAGAAATAAAGGGCACCCAGACTGAAAAAGACAAACTCAAACTGTCCCTATTTGCAGATGACATGATTCTATATATAGAAAAACCTAAAAAACTATCAAAAAAAAACTCTTAGAGCTGGTTAATAATTCCAGGAATGTTGTGGGAAGCAAAATCAATACCCCAAATCAGTTTCATTTATATAATCCAATAATGAGAAAACAGAAGAGAAACCAAGAAAGTAAGTCCATTTTCAATAGTCACAAAAAAATAAAATACCTAGGAATAAGTTTATCTAAGGAGGTGAAAGATCTCTACAATGAGAACTACAACCCCCTAATGAAAGAAATTAAAGAAGACACAAAATGATGGAAAGACATTCTGTACTCTTGGATTGGAAGAACTAACATTATGAAAATGTCCATACTATGGACAAAGTTATCTATACATTCAATGTAATCTCCAGCAAAATGCCAATGACATTCTTCACAGAAATAGAAAACACAATCCTAGCATTCATATAGAACAGCAAAAGACCCCAAATAGTGAAAGCAATCTGAACAAATAAAATAAAGTTGGAGGCATAGCACTACCTGACTTCGAATTATATTACAAAGCTATAGTAAACAACCAGCATAGTACTGACAAAAAAAATAGACACTTGGACCAATAGAACAGAATAGAGAACCCAGAAATCAACATACAGACTTATAGCCAACTGATATTTAATAAATGCAATAAAAATGCACTTTGGGGAAACGACTGCCTCCTCAATATGTGGTGCTGGGAAAATTGTATATCCATATACAGAAGAATGAAACTAGATCTGCATTTCTCACCATATACCAAGATAAACTCAAAATGAATTAAAGGCTTAAGTATAAGACCTGAAACTGTAAAACTACTAGGGAAAATACAGGAGAATCACTTCAGGAGCTAGGATTGAGCACAGACATTCTAACAGGAGCCCCAAAGCACAAGCAATGAAAGAAAAAATAAACAACTGGGATTATATCAAACTAAAAAAAGCTTCTGCACAGCAAGGGAAACAACCAACAGAGTGAAATGACAGCCTACAGGACAGGAGAAAATATTTTCAAATTATACATCTGATAAAGGATTAATATCCAGAATATACAAAGAACTCAAGCAATTGCACAGCAGAAAAAAAAAAAAAAACAACAAAGGGCTGGCCCGGGGGCGCACTGCTACAGTGCGCCACTTGGGAGTGCGGCGGGGC
>NW_007728167.1:177093-205992 GCF_000696425.1 Galeopterus variegatus | reverse complement strand
GGCGGTGCTCCTGCCGAGGGTTCGGATCCCACATACAGACCGGTTCCCACTCACTGGCTGAGCGAGGTGTGGGTGCAGCACTGAGGGTTGCGATCCGTTGCCGGACACGAAAAAAGACAAAAAAAAAAAAAGAGAAAAACAAATAACCAAATTTAAAAATAGGCAGAGGTGCTGAATAGACATTTTTCAAAGGGAGAAATACAACAGGCACTTAAAATAATGCTCAACATCACTAATCATCAGGAAAAGGCAAATTAAAACCATATTGAGATATTACCTCACACCCATTAGACTGGCCATAATCAAAAAGACTGAGGATAACAATTGATAGTAAAGATATGGAGAGAAGGGAATGCTCCTATGTTGTTGGTAGGACTGTAAATTAGTAAAACCAAGACAGAAAACAGAATAGATTTTCCCAAACAACTACAGATAGATCTACAACATGATCCAGCAATCCCACTTCTAGTTGTATATTCAAAGGAATGGAAATCATCATGTTGAAGAGATACCTGTATTCCCATGTTCTTCACAGCTCTATTTACAGTAGCCAAGATATGGAACCAACTTAAATGTCCGTTGATGGACAATTGGATAAGGAAAAGGTTGTTCACAATGTATACATCATGGAATACTACCCTGCCATAAAAAAGAATGAAATTCTGCCATTTGCAGCAGCATGAAGGACCCTGGAGAAAATTATTTTGAGTGAAATAAGCCAGGCATAGAGGGAAAAATACCACATGACCTTACTCATACGTGGGAGTAAGTAAAAAAAGAAGGAAAGAAAGACTACAGTGGTGTATTGGACTTGTAGAGGGAGAGAGCATACCTAGGGTTGCAGGGTGGGGTGGGGGAGTGGGCAGAGAAGGGAGGTAGATGATTACTGGGCTGGGAGACACAGGAAATAATTGCAATTTGTAGTAATGGTCATGCTGATACTGTTGATGTGGCCATCAAATCTTAGGCTCAAGTGGTGATGGTCAGCATTGTACCCCATGAATATGCATAACTAATAAAACAAAAACAACAAAGAGCAATAATACAGCAATAAAATAATACAAATAAAATAACAAAGTATAACAACTATTTCCATAGCATTTACATTGTATTAGATATTATAAGTAATCTAGAGATGATTTAATATATATGAGATGATGTGTGTAGGTTATACGCAAATACAAGGGACTTGAGTATCAGCAGATTTTGGTATCTGTGGGGAGAGTCCGGGAACAAATCCCCTATGGATACTGAGGAACGACTGTACTTCTTTATTATCTTTTTAATGCTTATGGAGTCAGTGGTGATGGCCCCTCTTTCATTTCTCATATCAATAATGTGTGTCTTTTCTCTTTTTTTCTTGGTTAGCCTGGCTAGACATTTATCAATTGTATTGATCTTTCCAAAGTACCAGCTTTTGGTTTTGTTGATTTTCTCTATTGACTTTCTGTTTTCAATTCCATTGATTTCATCTCTAATTTTTATTATTTCTTTTATTCTGCTTACTTTGGATTTAATTTGCCCATTTTATAGTTTTCCAAGGTGAAAGCTTAAATTACTGATTTTAGATCTTTCTTTTTTTCTACTATATGTACTAAATGCTACAAATTTCCCTCTAAGCACTGCTTTTGCTGTATCCCACCGATTTTTGTAGTTTGTATTTTGATTTTCATATAAACAGTTTATACTTTCTTTTAAGACTTTTTCTTCAGCACATGTTTTATGTAGAAGTGTGTTGTTTAATATCACAATACTTTAGAATTGTTCAGCTATCTTTCTGTTATTAGTTTCTAGTTTAATTGAGTCATCTGAGAACATACTTCACATGATTTTTATCCTTTTACATATGTTAAGTTATGTTTTATGGCTCTGAATGTTGTCAATTTGATGAAAATTCTATGGGAACTTGAGAATGTATATTCTGTCATTATTGGATGAAGTATTTCATAAATTTCAGATTGATCCAGTTCATTGGTAGTGCTGTTGGGTTGAACTTTATTCTTACTAATTTTCTGCCTGCTGGATCTTTCAATTACTGATAGAGAGATGTTGAGTTTTCCAACTATAATAAGGGGTTTGTCTATTTCTCCATGCATTTCTATCAGTTATGGCCTCACATATTTTGATGTCCCCTTATTAGGTGCATATGCATTAAAGATTGTTAGGTCTTCTTGAGAATTTCCCGTTATCATTATATAATGATCGTCTTTATCACTGAAAATTTATCCTTGGTCTGAAAACTGCTTTGCTTAAAATTAATATAAATACTCTAGCTTTCTTTTGATTGGTGTTAACATGTTCTATCTTTTTCTCATATTTTTAATTTTTATCTGTGTCTTTATATTGAAAACGTGTTTTTTTTTTTCTAGACAGCATAGAGCTGTGTCTTCTCTTATGCACTCTAACAATTACTGTTTTAGATGGTGCATTTAAATGATTCGTATTTAAAATAATTATTGTTATAGTTGGGTTAATATTAATTATATGCAACTGCTCTCTTATATTTTGTTTCTTTTTTCTTCTACTCTTTTTCTGCATTCTCTAGTTTTAATAAAACATTTTATATAATTACTTTTTCTCTCTTCTCTTAATATATCAATTATCAATCTTTTTTAAAAAAAGTATTTTAATGGTGTCCCTAGAGTTTGCCACATACATTTGCTACTAATCTGAGTTTACTTCCAAATAACACTATTCCAATTCATGGAGAGTACACATACCTTATAAGAGTATTCCCAAATTCTCCCTTTTGTTCCTTATAACACTGCTGTCATTCAATTCATTTATTCATAAGCAATGATTATCCAATATTGTGTTGCTAATATTTTGAACAAAATGTTATCTGCTAGGTCACATAAAAATAAGAAAAATGAAATGTTTTATTTTACTTTTTTTTTCTAACACTCTTGCTTTCTTTATGTAGATCCAAGTATCTGACCTATATCATTTTTTTTCTTTCTGAGGAGCTTTGTTTAACAATTCTTGTAAAACATGTCTACTGGTGACAAATTCTCTCAAATATTTTAGTCTAAAAAATCCATTTTTTTCTTCACTCTTAAAGGTTAATTTTATTGGACACAGATCAAGGTTGGTGGGTTCTTTTTTTCTTGGACACTTTCTCCTTTCTAATAATTTATTTATTTTATTGAAATAATTGATTACACATATTTGTGGATACAGAATTGTCAATCCGTATTTGTGATGATCAAATCAGGATTACTAGCATATTCATCATTGCAAAAATTAATTATTCTTCGTGTCCATTATCCAATTTCTCCTTAGCCTCCCTCCCTCTCTCCCTTTCCTGCATCTAGTAACTATAGTTTGGTTCTTTTCTTCTGTAACTTCAACATATTATTGTGGTGGGTTTCTTTCTCTTTCTTTCTTTCTTTCTTTCTTTCTTTCTTTCTTTCTTTCTTTCTTTCTTTTCTCTCTTTTCATTTCTTTTCTTTCTTTCTTTCTCCTTTTTATATCCCACTTAGGAGTGAGTATGTGGTATTTCTTTCTCTGTGCCTGGTTTATTTCACTTAATATAATTTTCTCTAATTTCACCCATGTTGCTGCAAATGGAAGAATTTTATTCTTTTTCACAGCTGAGTAGTATTCCATTGTGTATGTGTATTTTATATATATATCCATCAATGGAGAACTGGATAAAGAAAATGTGGTGTGCATATATATATGTACCATTTCTTTTCACTCTTTTTCCTCTTTGCCTTTCAGTTTAGAATGTTTATATTGACATATCTAAGATTATTGATTATTTTCACAGCTGTGTCTTGTCTACTGATTAGCTCATCAATGGCATTCTTCATTTATTTTACCATGTTTTGATTTCTAGCATGTCTTTTTTATTTTTATTTTTTTACACTTTTCATCTCTCTGCTTATGTTACTCACCTGTTCTTGCATGTTGTCCACCTTTTTTTTCATTAGAGTTCTCAGTTTATTGATCATAGTTCTTTTAAATTTGTTGTCTAATAATTCCAAAATTATTCATTATATTTCATTATAATTATATTTTTATTATAATTATTATTATTCATTATAATTGAATCTGTTTCTGCTGCATGCTTTGTTGTTTCTTCAGACAGCGTCCTTTGCCTTTTGTGATTTTCCCTTTTTTGGTAGCTGGCCAGTACAGGGATCCAAAACCTTGACTGTTCTTTGTCTTTTATCATGCCTTCTAATTTTTTATGGAAATCCAGGCAGATAAAATAAACTGATGTATACTGGCCTTTAGTGTGAAGTTTTCTGTGTATCTGGCTGTGAGTTTGGCTATGATTAGTGTTTTCTACAGCTCTTCATGTCAGAGTCTAAAATCTCCATTGTTGTCCTCCATATTGTTTTGGGGTTTCTCTAGAGACTTCTTAAATAGTCTGAGATTCTAAGTTCTCATCCTCTATAATCTCCCAATATGTTAGAAGGGCTCTGTTAATGTGATGGTCAAGTGTGCGGAGAGGTGGGATTTTCTGTATTCCTATGATTAGCTCTTAGCCTTTTATTTATTTATTTTTATTGAAACGTAGTTGACTGTACATGTCAGTGTTGTACAGGGTTGAATACCAATACCTATGTTTAATATGTAATGCTCAAATCAGGATAAATAGTATATCCGTCACTATATAGTGAAATCATTTTTCATGGTCCTTTACCAATTCCTTCTTTATTCCCCCTCCCCTCCCCCATTCCCTTCTCTGGTAACCTCAGTTCTATTCTCTCCTTTTGAAAGTTCAAAAAATTTTTGTCACTGTTGTGTCTCTCTTTTTTTTTTTTATATTCCTTTATTATTTAGCTCTTACTTACGAGGGAGGACATGCAGCATTTCTCTTTCTATGCCTGGCATATTGCACTTAACATAATTTTCTCTAAGTTCATCCATGTTGCTGCTGATGGCAGAATTTCATTCTTTTTTATGGCAGTATAGTGCTCCATTGTGTAAATATACCACATTTTCCTTATCCAGTCATCTGATGATGGACATTTAAGTTGGTTCCAACTCTTGGCTATTGTAAATAGAGATGTGATAAATTTGGGAGTGCAGGTATCCCTTTGACATGATGATTTCCATTCCTTTGGGTATTTACCCAGCAGTGAAATTGCTGGATGGTATGGCAGCTGTATCTGTAGTTGTTTGAGGAAACTGCATACCATTTTACATAATGGCTGCACCAATATAGAGTCCCAGCAACAGTGTAGGAGGGCTTCCCTTTCTCCACATCTTGTCAGCATTTGTAATTCTCTAAGTTTATGATAGTATGCAGTCTAACTGGTGTGAGATGATATCTCAGTGTGTCTTTGTTTTGCATTTTCCTGATGTTGAGTGATGCTGAGCCTTTTTTATGTGTCTGTTGGCCATTTGCATATCTTCCTCTGAGAAATGCCTAATCATCTCTTTTGCCCATTTTTTAAAATAATTATTTTCTTACTGATATGTTGTTTGAGTTCTTTGTATATTCCAGATATTAATCCTTTGTCAGATGCACAGTTTGAAAATATTTTCTCCCTCTCTATAGATTGTATTTTCACTCTGTTAACTGGTTTGTTTGTTTGTTTTGCTGTGCAGAAACATTTTAGCTTCATATAATGCCATTTGCTTATTTTTCCTTTTGTTGCCCATACTTCTGAGGTTTTATTCATAAAGTCTTTGCCCAGTCGTCCATCTGACGTGTTTCCCTTATGATTTTTTTTTGGTAGTTTTATAGTTTCAGGTCTTATATTTAAGTCTTTAATCCATTTTGAGTTGATTTCAGTATACAGCAAGAGGTACAGGTCTAGTTTCATTCTTTTAGATATAGATGTCCAGTTTTTCCAGAACTATTTATTAGCAAGGCTGTGTTTTCCCCAATGTGTGTTTTTGGTGTCTTTGTCAAATATCAGTTGGCTAAAGTATGAGAGTTGATTTCTAATTTCTCTATTCTGTTCTCTTGGGCTGAGTGTCTCTTTTTATGACAGCATCATGCTGTTTTGGTTACTATAGTTCTGTAGTATAATTTGAAGTAAGATAGTGTTATGCCTCTGGCTTTATTTTTTTGCTCTGGATTGCTTTGGCTATTTTGAATCTTTTGTTGTTCCGTATGAATATTAGGATTTATTTTTATGTTTCTGTGAAGAATGACATTGGTATTTTGGATGACATTGAACCTGTAAGTCACTTCTGATTATGGGCATTTTCACAATGTTAACTCCTCCAGTCCAAGAACATGGAATGACTTACCATCATTTTGTGTCCTCCTTAATTTATTTCAACAGTGATTTGTAGTTCTCCTTGTAGAGATCTTTCACCTAATTGGTTACATTCATTAGTAAGTATTTTATTTTTTTGGTGACTATTGTAAATAGGCTAGCTATCTTGATTTTGTTTTCTGCCAGTTGGTCACTGGAGTATAGAAACACTACTGACTTTTGCATTTTGATTTTTTATCCTACAACTTTACTGAAATCGTTATCAACCCTAAGACATTTTTTATAGAGTCTACAAAAGTCTTTTCTATATATAGAATCCTGTCATGTGCAAACAGGGGCAATTTGGGTTTGCCTTTTCCAATCTGGATGCCCTTTTCTCTTCCTCTTGTCTGATTGCTCTGGATAGTACTTCCAATACTGTGTTTAATATGACTAATGAGAATGGGTATTCTTTTATTTTTCGCACTCTTAAGGGAAATGCTTTCAGCTTTTCCCCATTCAGGATCTATTGGCAGTGGGTTTGTCATATGTGGCTTTAATTGTGTTGAGACACTTTCCTTCTATACCTAATTTGCTGAGAGTCTTTATCATGAAGGGATGATGAAATTTGTCAAATGCTTTTTCTGCATCTATTGAGATAACCATATGGTTTTTGTCCTTGATTTTATTGATGGTATGTCACATTTATTGCCTTGCATACGGTGAACCATCCTTACATCCTTGGGATGAATCACACTTGATTGTGGTGTATAATCTTTTTGATATGCTGTTGTATTCTGTTTGCTAATATTTTGTCAAGGATTTTTACAGCAATGTTCATCAATGATATTGGCCTGTAGTTGTCTTTTTCTGTTGTCTCTGTCTGATTTTGGTATCAAGGTGATGGTGGCCTCATAGAATGATTTTGGGAGAAAGACTTCTGTTTGAATTTTTTTGAATATTATAAAAGTATTGGTATTAATTCATCTTTAAAGGTTTTGTAAAATTCAGAAATGAAGCTGTCTGGTCCTGGGCTTTTCTATGTTGAGAAACTGCTGGCTATACTTTCAATCTCATTGCTTGTTATTGGACTGTTCAGGCTTTCTATTTCTTCTTGGGTTAGTCTTGGTAATTTGTATGTACTCAGAAATTTATCCATTTACTCCAGATTTTCAAATTTGTTGGCATGTAGTTGTTTACAATAGTCTCTAAAGAGCTTTCGTATTTCTGTGATATCAATTGTAATGTTTTTTTTCTTATCTGATTTTTGTTATTTGCATCATTTCTCTTCTTTTTCAGTTATTCTGGCCAATGGCTTATCTATTTTGTTTATCTTCTCAAAAGACCAACTTTTTGTTTCATCAATCTGTTGTAACATTTTTCTGTTCTCTATTTCACTTAGTTTTGCTCTGATCTTCAATCTTATTACTTGTTATTGGTCTGTTCAGGTTTTCTGTGTCTTCTTAGTTCAGTCTTGGTAGTTTGTTTGTGTCTATAAAATTATCCATTTACTACTGGCTTTCAAATTCTTTGACATGTCTTTGTTTATAATGGTCTCTAATGATACTTTTACTTCTGTAGTATTGGTTGAAATGTCTCCTTTTTCATTTATAACTTTTGTTATTTGGGTCATCTGTCTTCTTTTTTCAGTTAGCCTAGCCAATGGTTTGTCAATTTTCTTTATCTTCTTTGAAAAATCATCTTTTGTTTATGCCTTGTGTTGAATGTCCCCCCAAAGCTTAATCCCCACTATAACTGTTGAGGGTGGAAAATCCTATTATGATAATTGAAAGGTGAGACCTTGAAGAGGTGATTAATTTTTCGAAACTTGCTGTAGTGAATGGATTAAAAATAGTGGGTAGGGACATAGTTCTGAGGCCTTATAAAAGGGAATGAATGAGATGTTTGCTGTATCTGCTTCACCATTCTGTAATGTGATACCCGCCCTGAAGTTGCCACAAAAGAAAGCCTTCACCAGATGTGTTCCCTGGACTTCGGACTTCCTAGCCTCTGAAACTGTAAGCATTAAATTTCATTTTCTTTATAAATTACCCAGTTTTGCCTATTTTGTTATAAGCAACAGAAATGGACTAATACCGTTTCATTGATCATTTATATCATATTTGGGATTGCTATCTCATTTAGTTATGTTCTGGTTTTAATTATTTCTTTTTGTGTACTAATTTTGGGGTGGAATTGTTCTTGTTTTTCTAGTTATTTGAGGTATAGAATTAGGTTATTTGAAATCTTTCTATTCATTTTATCTAAGAATTCATTGCAGTAAACCTCCCTCTTAGTACTGCTTTTCCCAAAGGATTTGGTATGATGCGTCTTTATTTTCATTAGTTTTGAGAAATTTCCGGATTTCTTGTTTAATTTCATCTTGGACCCATGGTCTTTCAGGAGCATGTTGTTTAATTTCCATGTGTTTGTATAGTTTTTAGAGTTTCACTTGTTATTGATTTCTAATTTTAACCCATTGTGGTCTGTACAGATATTTAAAATGATTTCAGATTTTTACAATTTCCTGAGACTTGATTTGCAACCTAGCATCTGGACTATCCTGGAGAGTGTTCCATGTGCTGATGAAAAGAATGTATATTCTGTGGTTGTTGGATGAAATGCTCTATAGATATCTGCCTAGTCCAATTGATCTAAAGTTTAGTTTAAATCCTGTGTTTCTCTGTTGATTTGTTGCCTAGATGATCTGTCCAGTGTTGAGAGAGGAGTGGCCAGGCCCCAAATATTATCATATTTGGGTCTATCTCTTTTCTTAGGTCTAATAGTGTTTGCTTTATATATCTGTGTGTTCTTCTGTTGGGTACATATATATTTATCATTGTTTTGTCTTCTTTCTGGATATTTTCCTTTACCATTATATAGTAGTCTTCTGTGTCTCTTTTTATAGTTTTAAAGTCTATTTTATTTGATATAAGAATAACTACTCCTGCTCATTTTTGATTTCCATTTGTGTGGTATATCTTTTTCCATCCCTTCACACTTAGTCTGCATGTACCTGTACAGGTGAGGTGAATCTCTGTTGACAGCATATAGTTGGGTCTAGCTTTTTAATTTAATCATCAAGTCTGTGTCTTTCAAGTGGTGAATTTAATCCATTTTCGTTTAGGGTTGCTACTGAAAGGTATTATCTTACTCCTGGCATTTTATCAATTTTCATTTGGATGTTTTAAGTATCTTTTGTTTCTTTCTTTTGCTTTTATTGTTTGTATTCAGTGTTTGTCAGTTTTTGGAGGTGGTATGATACAGTTTATTTCTCTTCCTAACTTGCATTTTTGTTTTACCAGTGACTTTTTTTCCCCTGTGTATTCATGGTAGTGACTATCATTTTTTCAATTACAGATGCAGGACTCCCTTGAAGATTTCTTGTAGGACTGGCCATGAAGTAGTGACCTTCCATAGTTTTTATTTGTCTAGGAAATACACTATTTCTCCTTCATTTTTTAAGGATAGCATTGCTGGGTATTGTATTCTTGGCTGGCAGTTTTTCTCTTTCAGTATTTTTAACATATCATATCATTTTCTTCTGGCCTATAGAGTTTCTCTGAGAAGTCTGTTAGTCTGATGGAGACTCCCTTATAAGTGACTTGATACTTTTCTCTCACTCTTTTTATGATTCTGTCTTTGTCTTTGAGCTTTGCCAGTTTGACTATGATGTGTCTCAGAAAGGAACTTTTTAGACTGTATTTGTTTGGAGATCTTTGAGCCTCCCGAATTAAAGGTCCATGTCTTTCCTTATACCTGGCAAATTTTCTGCTATTAATTCATTGAATATGTTCTCAATGCCTTTTCCTTTCTCCTCCATTTCTGGAAAACCCATGATTTGAATGTTTGTGTGCTTAATATTGTCTGCTATCTTTTTCAGATTTTCTCCATTTTTTTCTAATTCTTTTTGTTTTTTTTCTTTTTTGTCTTCCTGAGTTATTTCAAAGAGAATGTCTTCAAGATCAGAAATTCTTTCTTCTTGCTCTAGCCTGCTGTATAAGCTCTCAGTTGTGTTTTTTATTTTGTTAAATGACTCTTCAGTTCCATAAGTTCTGCTACATTCTTTTTTAAAGTACTAATCCCTTTGTAAATTTCCTCCTTCATATCCTGAATAGTTTTGGTCAGTTTATTTTGTTGTCTAATTATATCTTCTTGTATCTCATTGAGTTTCCCTAAGATCTTTACTTGGACTTCCTTTCCAGGCATTTCAAAGGTGTCCTTCTCTATTAGGTCTAGTACTTGAGAGCTATTGTATTCCTTTGGTGGATTCATTTTCTTTGTTGTTGTTGTTTGTTTTGTTTTTATATTTCTAGTATCTCTACATTGATCTCTAGCCATCTGGTAGAGCAGTTGCTTCTTCTGTTAGTCTCCTTCCCTAAACTCTGCTGGTGACCCTCCTTGTGTTAATGCAGTCGAGTGGTCAGTGGTCCACCTGCACAGCAGCAGTGGCTGCTTTGGCTGCTGTTGTGGTAGTATTTTGCCCTTGCAGCTGTGGTGGCTGTCTTGGTGCTTTTGGTGGGCTGCCTACATGACAGTGGTGGCTCCAGTGGTAGCAGGCTGTTCACACAATCATGGTGGCTGCCTGGTGGCACTGACAGTGGTGAGAAGTGCTGAAGTGGTGGTTATAGCAGCCACCCACTTGGCTGCACTGTCTGCAGTGACAGTCTGTGAAGCAACATTGTTCACAGCAGCAGTAGGGTTACCTTGTTGGTCTTAGTCTTTCAGTAGGACTGTATTATTGGGCTATTATCTTCACAAGTGCTTCTCATCTTTTTTTTTCCCCATTAAGTGAGTCAGGATTGCTAGAGGGAACTGGAGTTGGCTGCTTCCTTTGTCAGTTAGGTTCTGATAAAAATCATGTTGGTAAAATAGTTTCTCTTGAGAACAGGCCTTTGTTAATGAGAACAGAGAGTCTCCCCTTCCCCTGGTAGAAGCATTAAAATATTTGTCTCCATTCCTCACTCTGAGAATCTGGTGGGGCTCCTGAAGGTAGAACTCAAGAAAGTGTGGGAGCCTCCCTGAGGCTGAGCCCCTAGGAGGTTGTACCTCTCAAGCTAGTCTGTGTTCAATGTAGCGATTAGTCAATGGCTCTTTAAGTGTTTCTTCTACCAGGCCCCTCAGCTGTGGCTTCTGCCCTCTCTAAGCTCTGATTTTCTATATTTACCTGTTTCTCCAGTGTTCAGTATAGCAGTTTGCCTTGTGACCTTAAATATATTATGGATCTAAGAAGAGTTGTTGATATTAGGTTTATCTTTTTTTTTCTTATTGTGAGGACGGGTGTGACAGGTTTCATGCTCTTTACATGTCAGACAAGAAGCCCTACCTCATTCTATTTTAATGGTTGTCTTGTATTTACCAGTATATTGTAGACATTTTTAGAGCTTTTCTTCTCTAGAAAATCAGATATATTTGTGTTATTCCTTCTGCTACTGCTTTGCTGCATCCTACTGCATTTACCCCACTATTTCTCACTAGTTTACACTAGTATTCCTCAACGTTGGTCATACATTAGTATCTCTTTGGGAGCTTTTTGAAAAAAATACTAATGCTTCACTTCAGGCAATTATATCACAATTGCAATGGATAACTGTTTTATTTTATTTTATTTTTAAAAATAAGCTTCCCTGGTGTTTTTTTTGTTTGTTTGTTTTTGTGAGAATCTAGGCTTAATAGCCACTGCTCTAGATGTTCTCTAGAGCTCTTCATGGTGAAATTTGATGCTAATGTTTATTAATTCAAAATGTTCTTATGACAGTTTTCTTTTTTTCACTTTCTTTTCTTGTTTTGGTGGCTGGTAACTACAGGGATCTGAACCCTTGATCTTTGTGTTATAACACCACAGTCTAACCAACTGAGCTAACCAGCCACCCCCATTTTCTTTATGTCAGGACAGTATAGCAATTATTAAAGCAATTTTGTTTCAGGATAACTAGATATTTTTAAATAAAATTTTAATGTAATAATCTATCTCAGAGCTTAAGAGAGGAGAAGCTCCTCTATAAAGCAACCATAAACTATCAAAGCCTTTTATTGTTTTATGATAGTGTTTTTTCTGCAAAATATTAAAAACATCATTACTTTAAATGGTAAAACAAATTGTTGTAAAATTTAAAACTGTAGGTTTTCCCTGTAGTTTTTTCATAAGTTTATTTCATATTGAGAAAAACCATGACCCACATACAAATACACAAAGAACACTTATACAAATTTTATTTTATGAAGAAACCAGCAAGATGCTAAAAAAAAATGTTTCAAAGGAGAAGTTTAAGAATCAATACATAAAAAGGCAACTAGGGATGCTGATCTAAATTTGCTAATAGATGTAAACAGCAGTCAATAACTACAAGGAAATGACTAATTGCATTCCCCTTGAAGAAAATCTATTTGCATGTGTATGGACAGGAATCATTTGCATTGTCAGTTTACCCTGACTTACAGAGTGATAAACTTGCTCAAAAACAATCAAATGTGCAAACCCCTATAGAATCAAAAAGCCCCCAGAAGAGTGTCCTAGACAATGCCCAGCACTCCATCAAAAGTACACCTATTAATCTTGTTGACAATTTGAAAATATATTATAAATTTTTCTTTACACTATGAAAAACAATGTTGCAAGAAGCTTTTATGAATCTTGTATAAGACATTATAGGTTTTTAGTTTCTTGATTGCTCTGAGGATTAGCCTGACCAGTTGCAGTTTCCCTTATTCATGAAAATCTGTAATACAAGTTACTAAAAATAAATGTTAGAATAATCCTAAAATCAAAAGATACTTATGCCATTAAAAACATTTCAAACAAATACCAAAATGATTGCTACAGAGTGGAAGAATATGTTGAAGAACAGAGTTATTAGCTGAAATAATAGAATTTGAGAGGAATAATGCCCATATGATATGGCAATATGCATGTCTTTAACTGAATTACTCTTTATCGTTTTTCTTTTGTTTTCCAGCCTTATACTTGCAATAATTTTTTCCTTCCCTTTACTGACATCCTAAGTTAGACCAGCTACCCCTGTAAGAGAAATTTAGAGCAGATGAGTAGAGAGATTGGCTTTTCTGAAATTTTAGCTTAAGGGTCCCTGCAGTTGTCTGTCTTCCCCCACTGAGTAGAATGGAAAGGAGTAATGCAGTTATTTCTAACCTGCTGACTTTGGAGATCACCTAAAAGGCCTCCAACTGTGTATCAGAAGGGGGAAAAGAAAGGGGGAAATTGCTTTGGCAAGAACATTAAAAGCTGGGGCATGTAAGGAAAAGTGTCACAATTAAGCTTTCTCTTGTGTAATAGATATTATAGTTTGACTAAAGTCAGTTCAAGTGAAACCACTTTGACTAAGGATCAATTTCCACATACACAAAAAAGGAGAAATATAAGATATAATCAAAGAATATATGTATACATAGAAAAGTTCTTTGAAGAGATTTAAGTGGTTCAAGGATCACTTTTCATAATTTCCCTAAAAGCTTGGTCCAGCAAAGTCTTGAACCACATTTTGCCTCACTGAATTAAACTTTCTAGGGATGGGCCTGGGAACATAAATTTCTAACATGTAGGTCTCCTCCTGGTTATTTTTTATGACCCTAAAATTTGAGAACCACTGTTTTAGAGCAATCCCTTTGGAGATAGCCAGAAGAAAGTTACCCGTTTGGTAAAGAAATCTCCCAAAATATATAAAACAATCTCATCATTTATAAAATACTTCCATTCTAGTACATATTATTTATAGGTAATAATTGTATAGAAAGTACCATTTGTTGAATTGTTTAGGATATCCTCTGAAAAGTGGAAACTCTGAATCCTAAAAAGAAGTAGGATTATAAACAAGAGTTGCTTAAAAAGGATATTTTAAGTTTAAAGTGCAGTTCAGCCTAACCAGATACATCTCTTACATTTGCTAAATGAAAATACTGAGTATCTATAAGATCCAAATTCAGCAAAGAGAGATGCTAATATGTTCATTAAATCATATTTACTAGGACCACAAAGTGGACTATTACACTTAGAAAGCTTTTCAACAACAATGGTTAGAATGTATTACTCTAAATCTCTGTGTAGGTAGAAAACTTAAATAATGTATCCTACTCATTTAAAACATTCCTGACTAATTACTTCCATACAAATAGCTTGAATTTGTAATTTTTTTTCAGATAACTCAAATTGTTACCATAGAGTAATTCACTTAATATTTGCAATGTAAATATTTCTTACATATCTACTACCCTGATTGAGAAAAAGAAGTGTAGCACATTTAATTCCCTAAGTTACACATCAAATAATTAACAAATTAGGACTAAAAAGTCTGATGTTTTACCCCCAAATTTATTGTCCTACCATTATCTGATATTTTCCCAGGATAGATATGATAAAATAATAAAAATAATAGGATGGTAGATTTTTGAAGAAGAAAACAGCCTTCAAAGAACAACTGAAGAGCCTGAATAATCAGAGAGATAACTTAAGACAATACAGTGTTTTATTTACTTTGCCTCAATATCTAGGTAGAAATTTGGGTGTTTGTTTTGACATAAAAATGCTAACATTTTCCAAAGTAAGTCTAATTTCTGCACGACCAATTATTTCAAATTAGTTTCAGGTAATTGCTTTGTCAAAATCCCCTAACATACATCTACTGTCAATCTTTACAGCTCATTGAGCTATTTCAAATTACATTTGATTCACCTAACAAAAAAAAATGATTAATTAAAGTTGTTAAATGTTTCTTTATCAGAAGTTGTGGTTTTGCTTGCAAATTATATTAAAGCACAAAATTTTGAAGGTTTTTAGCAAAAATCTCAAATAGAATATAGCTTTGAAATTCTTATATTTGTGGTATTTTAATACAAGTATACATATGAATTTTTATTATTTAGACTAAATTTCAATGTCAAAAAATTAAATACAGTATATTCATAAAATGTAGTTTGCATTTTTATTAAGGTATAATTCACAGACAATAAAATCCGCCTTTTAAAATGTACAATTCATTTTTTTTTACTATATATATTCACAAGATTGTGCAACCATCACCAATATCTAGTTCCAGAATGTGCTTTTTTGTATTTTGTAAATACATTGCTATAAACACATACGTGACATTTAAGCATAATTTACATGTAATTGCAATACTGTCTTGTAATAAATTCCAAATAATGCCATTCATATAGCCTATGAAAACCTAAAGAAAAATGTTATAATGAGAATCAAAGAATAAGACATGACTGACTACTTTTCTGAATTTTCACACTGGTAAATGTAGGCCTGACTCAGATAATTATTAAATCTTGACTATACTTTTTACCCTATTTAAAAACTTTGTGCTTGTTAGTACTGAAGATTAGAAATCTTTCAACAGATTCCCAAGTGATTTTAGGATAAAGTCCAGACTTCTTATTCTTGCTCACAAGACCCTGTTGAGCTCTCTCTTTATTTCTCACCACTCCCAACTCTATATTTACACCATATTGAATGTCTTTCAGTGCCTCAAATATGTCTTGTTTAATACAGCAATCTTCCCTTTGTTCTACTGTTTTCATTATTCTGTAGTGTTGTTGATTTGTTGTCTGTTTTGTCTTAGTTAGACAGAAACATCTAGGTTGTAATTCTCAGTTCAATGTACACTATCACCATCTATCTGTACGTAGGCTCTTTTTATTTGCTTATTTACTATTATTTCCCACATGTTTAATCTTTCATCCCATTTCCATACCATCACCACTGTTTTGTATTTAATATATGTTCATGTGTGGCAGACATTGCCAAATGACCACCGAACATATTTTCTCCCCTTCCTGATTACTAACAGATTTCTTTTCTGTGCTAGACGGCAACGCAACCAGTTACAATACTCACCTCACCATACTAACTTGTAGTTTGAAATGTCCAGGTGACTTACTTTTGGCCAAAGAAATATAAGTGAATTCCAGTAAGACTAGATTCTAGGGAAAACATCATTTTCCAGCTTGTAAGATACCAACTCAGCTTGTTTGCTTCGTTCTTGTACTCTTGCTTCCTGAAATGCATATGTAATGTCCAAAGGCAAGCAGCTACCTTGCAATTATGAAGATGCAAAGCCACGTACCTATGGTGGTAGAGCAGGAAGTTAGAGAGACAATTGTACTATTGGTGACTTCTTATCTTCAACTGCAATCACTGCAGTTGAGTAAGCCACTGTAGGTGGATTCATGCAATCCTGACTGATACATCAGTCAATGAACTTTTAATGCAATTATTTATACATGTGTACTTGTATTTCATATATATTACATCTTAAACTTTTCCCTATAATCACCTAAGTTGCCTCCAACTTTTTGTTATCTCAAATAATACTATAAAAAAACATGTTTGTGACATACTATGTGAGTGTTTCTCTTGGCTGGATACCAAAGAGAGGGATTGCTGGTTTATAGGGTATACATAAGTTTGATTTCACTAAATACAACCAGAGTTCAGTTGAACTGGCCTCAAAAGATTTTGGTTCTACCAAGAGTAAAAAAATCATTGTGTTTTCAATATCATTATTTGACTGTTTACTAACATGATGTGTGTAAAGAAGTATCCCATTTTTTGTTTTCATTTGCATTTCTCTGATATATAGTAACGTAGAGCATGTTTTCATTTACTTGTTAGACTTTTGGTTATCATCTATTGAAAATTGCCTTCTTCTATCCTTTGCCCACTTTTCTACATTTTCTTGTATTCCTCATGATTTGTAAACAAGATAAATTAATAATTTTTGTTACAAACATTTCAAATATCATCTCCCAGAATATTACTCGTCGGCTAAATATGCTGATTGGACAAAATTCTTTCATTTTAATGTAGTCAAGTCCATTAATTTTCCTCTTTTATAATTTTTGCTTTCAAGGATTTTAAAAATGTATTCCCCATCCACAGTTCACAAATTTTCTCCAATGTTTAAAAAAATATTTTTACACTGTTTTCTTTCACATTTAAGTCTCTAATCAATCTGCTCTTTATTTTTCAAATACAGAGTAAATTGAAGGTCTATTTTTATTTTTCTCCATATTGTAAGCCAACTATTCTAATTCTATTTATTAAATAGCTCATTTTTTCTCTATATTCCATATAGCCAGTTTCCAATATTTTATGTGTATATGTGTTTAGGTGTGTGTATGTGTGTCTATGTTTTAGAACTCTCTTTTTAAATTCCATTGGTACATTTGTCCATCCCTATGCTAGTAACATAACAGTGACCATGGCTTTGTAATATGTTTTGATGTCATATAGGGAGACTTTTCTTTTTTTTCCTTTACAAAAAAACTATCAAAAATATTCATGACTTTTATTACTTCCATAATAGTGCATTTTTATGTAAACCATGATTTTTCTGTTTCTCACACTTCAAAGTATTATATATATAAATTTACATATATTTATATATGTTATCACAGTGTTTTATTTTAGTGCAGACTTTTGCCATCCCTCTCTCCCTTCCTTCTGTTTTCCCTTCCTTCCCTACTTATTTCCTTCCTTTTTCTTCTCTCTCTATCTCTCTCTTTCTGATTGCCTGATAGCTTCTTCTCTATTTTCCCTCCAACCCCCATTACGTTTTCCCCTAGTCAACCTCCATGTTCTGTTATATCTCTCCTTGTTCATATAATCACACATTGAACAATGAACACACACTTATACAAACATTTATGTGTTTGTGTATCTATTTATATATGTATACATATATAAAAATAATTTTTGATTTGTGTGTCAAAAAATGAGATTCCTCTGGTCATAATTTCCTGGATTATTTTTCTCCTCAGTAATATCTTATAAAAGTAAACTCAAGCCATTTGGTGGAATTGTTAATTTTATGTGTCAACTTGCCCAGTTACCTAATCAAACATTAATTAGGTATTGCTGAAAGGGTACTTCGTAGATGTGATTAACAGCTACAATCAGTTGATTTTAATTAAAGACGATTACCTTCAATGTGTTTGGACCTCATCCAATCAATTCCAAGGCCTTAAGAGCAAAAACTGAGGATTCCCAAAGAAGAAATTCTGCTTCAAGACTGCTGCATTAACTTCTGCCTGAGTTTCCAGTCTGTCAGTTTGCCAGCCTGCCTTACCGATTTTGGACTTGCCAGTCTCCATAATAAAGTTAGCTAAATCATTAAAGTGTCTTTGCATGTGTGTGCGTACACACACACACACACACACACACTCTCTCTCTCTCTCTCTCTCACACACACACACACACACTGAGTTGATCCTCATTAATCACTGATTCCGTATTTGTGAATTCGCCCACTACCAAAAATTCATTCTGTAACCCTAAAGTCAATACTCCCAGTGGTTTCTTGGTTATTCATGGACACGTACAAAGTGGTGAAAAATTTGTTGCCTAATGCACATATTCCCAGCTGAGGTCGAATAAGGCTGCACTTCGGCTTCATGTTTCAGAAGTAGTAATATCAACATGACCAGAGGATGGAGATGATGATAGTGGGCTGTGCAGTGTGATGCAAGAAGCTCTGGCTTTGGGGCCATTTAATTTCTTTTCAGTGTTTGACACTAATTATAATGCCACACATTTTCAGGTACTAGTGTTTATTTATTTTATTTTGTAAGATTTTAACTGAGAAATATTTTATATATTTGTGGGATATGATGTGATATTTTGACATGCATAAAATATGGAATGGTTGAAACAAGCTAAATATCATGTCTGTTATCTCATTTATTTTTCATGATGAGGCATTTAAAATGTACTGTCTTAGCAATTTTGAAATACACAATACATTATCATTATATTCACCATGCTGTTTAAAATAGATCTCAAAAGCGTATTCCTCCTAATTAAAACTTTGTACCCTTTGACCAACATCTTCCCATTCTCTTCCTCCCTCAGCCCCTGTTAACCATCATTCTACCCTCTGCTTTTATGAGCTTGAAGATTCCATATATGAGCAAGATCATGCAGTATTTGTTTTTCTGTGCTTCGCTTACTTCACTTAAAATAATGTCCTCCATGTTCATCCACGTTGTTACAAATAATGGTATTTTCTTCTTTTTTAAGGCTGAATAGCAAAATTTTTACACAGTTGCTAAAATAGATGTTGCTGTATTGCTTCCCCAAAAGACATGTAGTAATTCAACTTTTACTCATTACTGTAAATATATGTAAGTGCTCCTTTAAATAAATCCCTGCTACTAATGAGTATTATCTATGATTTAAACATTTGACAGTCTAAAAGTTATAAAAATATATCCTACCATTATTTTAATCTGTATTCTCTGAGTATTCATGAATGTAAGCATATTTTCATTGCGTTTAAACCATTGGATTTTGTTCCTCTGAAATTTTGCTATTCATGTCCTTTGTCCACTTTTTTTTGTAATGAATATTCTATCTCTCTTCTTGTCAATTTACAAGAGGTTTTTATACATTTTAGCTCTCTCTCTATTATCTGTGTAATAAATATTTCCTTATATATATTGTTTTTCTGCTGATTTCATTGACAGTGTCCTTTACCATACAATTGAAAAATTTTACACAGTTAAACATATGTTATGCTTTTAGTCTTAAGGTTTTACCCACCCCTATAGTTCCCTCTAGAAACACAGTTTTGTTTATAATTTCTAATAGGGTTCTGATTTTAATTTTTTAGAATAATTAGCAGTGCTAATTTACTTAGCATTTATTAAGCAGGCCATCTTTTCATCACTAAATTCAAAAACTAGCTGTCATTATTCATCATTCGTTAGGTTCTACATACTTTGCAGTTTGTGTTGCTATTGTAAGTGCTAGAATATTTTCTATTATATTTTCTAAATCATTCTTGTAGCTATAAAGGGACTCTGTTTTTATTTGTGTAGTAATCTGCTATATAAACACTTCACCAAACTCTCTTATTCATTCTAATAAGTTAAGATTGATTCATCCACTAGGAATTTTCATGTATGCAATTTTAATATTTGCAAATAATGACAATTTTATACCTTCTTTTCTAAAACATATGCACCATACTTTTTTTGTTGTGCTACTTTTCCCAGGATCTCCAATTATATGTTGAATAGTAGCAGTGATTATTGACAACTTTTTCTTAGTTATAACCTTAAAAGAAATTCTTTTAAATTTTATCCACTATGTATTTCTCTTATAGGTTTTTGCTAAACACTTACTTTGTTAAGGAGTTTCTATCCTACCCTCCCAATCCCCAAATCACAAACACACACAGGACAACACTTCACCTAAATAACTCATTATTTAGGACTTGGTTAGTCATCACTTCCTCCAGGAAGCTTTCCTTAACACATCTATTCAGAGTATGATGTCTACCCTCTGTGTTCTAAGCACCTAATCTACCCTCTTAAATCAACTATCATCCCATATTGTAATTGTTTATTTTTCTGGTATATCACTTGCATGTAAGAATTAATAGTAGAAAAATAACACATATACACAAGTTTTTAATAGTTTATTAAAATTGCAGTTCGATATATTTAGAACTCCATAATATGCATTTATTTTTCTATTAAGAGTATATCTCCTCCAGATATTTGACTAGTTAACTTGGTTGACAAACAGAATGCTTTAATATTCATGCTAATAACCTCTGGTGGAAAAAAAAAACAGTTTCATTGGAAGATACGCTTGCTATTTCACAATTTTCATGTCTCTATTGATTGCTTCAATATTACATTCAAAATTACTATGCTTCTTTCTAGAAAAAGAGTATATCCCAGTAGAGCAATTATTTGTTCATGTACTTGATTGATATAAATGTGGACCTTGAAAAACTTAGTTTCTCTAATGTGCTCTTTGAAACTACGTTTCTGTTATCGTCTTGACCATTTGCTAAATAGAGTAATTGCAATGTCTTTTATTAATAATTTAACAGCCTCTAGAGGAATGAATTATATATTGTATTTTGGCCTCAAGACATATTTCTCCCCAAAGTGAATTTCATGAAATGAATTTGGTAAATAAACAAGCAGTAAGAACTTTATTTCTTCTATGTGAATGCAATGACTGCATAGCATATATAACACAGTATTTTCTCTCAAGACTAAAGTACTGTCATGCTACAATCAAAACTGTTCTGCTAGCATATTCTGAAAGTACAAACTAAAAATTATGATTCATTGTCATTGTCAGACTTGAGTAAGTCTTCCTAAGCTGTAATACACTAAAGTCTAGTGTAATAAAAACTTATTCTCAGAATGTTAAAAAAAAAAATCTTTATGAAAACATTGTAACCAAAGTTTTCATCTTATATCTATTATAGACCTTCAAAATATTCAGACTACATATCATATATTTAAGTGAAAATTAAATTTGTTATGTACAAGAAATATGGTTACACAACGCTGCATTTAAAGTAGAATATCTCAGCATTCTCGGTAGCTTACGGTAAAGATGGCAGAGTAGATGATTCCTAGTGTTGCTCTCTCCCACAAATCAACCAATTTGCAACTGTTAAAAAACAACAACAGGAGGCGCAAGAGCTGTGCCAGAGCAGGCAGGAGCCATGTACCACGGGACCCCCAGCCCAGGCCAGTCCCCTCTGCCCAGAAAGGCCCAAGAGCCACCAGGCCCACATGCCCCAAGTCAGCTGCACCAGAATAGGCAGGCACCATGGGACCCGCACCCCAGGACAGTCCCTGTATCCCAGGGAGGCCTGATAGCCTCTGGGCCCACCTGAACTCAGCCAGCCATGCCAGAACAGGCAGGTGCCACAGGATCCCCAGCCCAGGCTAGTCCCTGCTTCCCAGAATTGGCAGTCCCTTCAGGATCCAGGCCAGACATCAGGGTAGAACAAGTGCACCATGATACTCCTGCCACAGTGACTAAACACTAAAGGAAAGATACCAGAAATATGAAAAGTCAAGAAAGTACATTACCACCAAAGCAAAATAATAACTCTCATCCTATACCACAGTAAGTCTCTGAAATGACTGACAAGGAATTTGGAGCAATAATTCTAAGGAAACTAAATGAGATACAAGAAAACTCAGACAAAACAATGAAATGAGAAAAAATATACAGGACCCAAAAGAAGAAATAAACAAAGAAATCAATACCCTGAAAAAGAATGTAGCAGAGCTTGTGAAGCTGAAGGATTCTTTAAGTGAAATAAAAAACACAACAGAGAGTATAGCCAGCAAGCTATAAGAAGCACAACAGATAATTTCTGACCTTGAAGGCAGGCTGTTTAAATTAACATGTGCAGACCAGAAAAAAGAATTTAAAAAAAATGAAAAAAATATAAAAGAGATAACAGATGTTAAGCACTCAAATATCCAAATCATGCATATTCCAGAAGGGGAGGAAAAAGGAAATGACATTGAAAACCTATTCAGTGAAATAATAGCAGAAAACATCCCAGGTATAAGGAAAGTCACAGATCTTCAGATTCAGGAAGCCCAAAGATCCCCAAACATATTCAACCAAAAATGGTCTTCTCCAAGACATGTTGTAGTCAAAGGCAAAGAGAGAATCTTTAAAGCTACAAGAGAGAAGCAGCAAGTCACCTATAAGGGAGCCCCAATCAGACTAACATCAGACTTTTAATCAGAAACCCTAAAAGCAAGAAGAGAATGGGATAGTATATTCAAAATACTAAAAGACAAAAATCGCCAGCCAAGAACACTTTACCCAGCAAGGCTATCCTTCTGAAAAGAAGGACAAATACTATTTTTCTCAGACAAACAAAAATTGCAAGAGCTCACTACCACATGACCAGCCTTACAAGAAATTCTTAAGGGAGTACTGGGTTTGATACATGAAAAACAACCATCACTGCCATGAATACTCAAGAAAGAACAAAACCTATCAATAAAACAAAAATGCTAACAACAAGGAGAAAAAATAGATTATCTACCACCCCAAGAAACCAACAAACACCGAAGACAAACAGAAAATCAGAAAGAAAGGAACAAAAGATATTTAAAACATCTAAACAAAAATCAATAAAATGCTAGAGTAAATCAAAAACTTTCAATAATAACTCTAAATTTAAAAGGATTAAATTCCCCACTCAAAGACACAGACTAACAGACCGGATTAAAAAGATGGACCCAACAACATACTACCTTCAAGGGACTCACCTCACCTGGAAATACACACATAGACTAAGAGTAAAAGAATGGAAAGAGATATACTATGCAAATAGAAATGAAAAATGAGCTGGAGTAGCTATTCTTATATCAGATAAAATAGACTTTAAAGAAAAAACTATAAAAAGAGATAAAGAGGGCCACCATATAATGATAAAAGGATCTATCCATCAAGAAGACATAACAATCATAAATATATATTCACCCAACTTCAGAACAGCCAGATTTATGAAGGAAACACTATGGCATCTAAAGAATGAGATTGACACTAACACCATAATAGCAGGAGACCTGATCACCCCACTCTCAACATTGGACAGGGCATCTAGGCAAAAAATCAATAGAGAAACAGAAGATTTAAACAAAACTTTAGACCAATTGGACTTGGCAGATTTCTACAGAACATTCCATCCAACAACCTCAGAATACACATTCTTCCAACAACCTCAGAATACACATCAGCACATGGAACATTCTCCAGGATAGACCACATGTCAGGTCACCAATCAAGTCTCAACAAATTCCAAAAAATTGGAATGATTCTATGTATTTTTTTCAGATCACGATGCATTAAAATTACAAATCAATAACAAATGAAACTCCGGAAACTATACAAACTCTTGGAAATTGAACAGCATTATACTTAATGAAACATGGGTCCAAGAAGAAATTAGACAGGAAATGAAAAAAATTTCCTGAAACTAATGAAAATATGACACATCATATCAAAATATGTGGGATTCTCTAAAAGAAGTACTAAGTTGGAAATTTATCACACTAAATACTTACTTCAGAAGACTGGAAAGATGGCAAATAAACAACATAACAATTCACCTTAAAGAACTAGAAAAACAAGAATAATCCAAACCCAAATTTAGTAGATGGAAAGAAATAATTAAGATCAGAGCAGAACTAAATGAAATAAAAATCTGAAAAATGATAAAAAAGATCAATGAAACAAAAAGTTGGTTTTTTTGAAAAGATAAAATTGGCAAACAATTAGCAAGCCTAACTAAGAAAAGAAAAGACCCAAATAACAAAAATTAGTAATGAAAAAGGTGATATTACAACTGATACCTCAGAAATACAAGGAATCACTAGAGACTAGTATAAACAACTATATGTAAACAAATTTGAAAATCTGGAGGAACTGGATAAATTTCTGGACACATACACATTACCAAAACTGAGCCAAGAAGATATGGAAAATCTGAACAGACCAATAACTATAAAAGAGATTGAAGCTGTTATCAGAAGCCTCCCGACAAAGAAAAGCCCAGGACCAGATGGGTTCACTGCAGAGTTCTACCAAACCTTCAAAGAGGAATTGATACCAATTCTCTACAAACTATTCCAGAAGGTTGAAACAGAGGCCATTCTCCCAAACTCATGCTGTGAAGCAAACATCACCCTGATACCCAAAGCAGGCAAAGATAGAAAATGACAGGCCAATACCTTTGATGAATATAGATGCAAATATCCTCAATAAAATACTAGGTAATAGAATACAGCAACACATACAGAAAATTATACACCATGATCAAGTGGGATTCATCCCAGGGATGTAAGGTTGGTTTTACATACACATATCAATAAATGTGATACTCCACATCAATAAAAACAAAGACAAAAACCATACAATCATCTCTATAGATGCTGTAAAAGCATTTGACAAAATTCAACATTCGTTCATTTTAAAGACTCTCTACAAGTTAGTTATAGATGGAATGTATCTCAAAACAATTAAAGCCATATATAATAAGCTCACTGTGAATATCACCCTTTCCCCTTTCATTTTCTCCCTTAAGAACAGGAACTAGACAAGATGCCCACTCTCACTACTCCTATTCAACATAGTGTTGGAAGTACTAGCCAGAGCAATCAGAGAAGAGAAGGAAAGAAAGGGCATCCAGATTGAAAAAGATGAAGTCAAACTGTCTGTGTTTGCAGATGACATGATCCTATATATCGAACAGCCTAAAACCTCTACAAAAAAACTCTTGAAATTGATAAATGATTTCAGCACAGTAACAGGATACAAAATCAACACACAAAAATCAGCAGCATTTCTATACTCCGGCAGCGAACATGCAGAAAAAGAAATCGAGAAAGCTAGCCCATTTACAACAGCCACCTAACAAATAAAATACTTTGGAATAAAGTTAGCAAAGGATGTGAAAAATCTCTATGAAGAGAACTACATACTACTCTTGAAAGAAATTAAACAGGACACAAGAAGATGGAAAGATATCCTGTGTTCTTGGATAGGAAGAATTAACATTGTGAAAATGTCCATATTACCTAAAGTTATCTACAGATTCAATGCAATCCCCTTAAAATTCCAATAACATTTTTCTCTGAAATTGAAAAAACCATCCAGAAATTTATATGGAATAACAAAAGACCACACATAGCCAAAGCAATCCTGAGCAAAAAATAAATAAATAAATAAATAATAAACTGGAGGCATAACACTACCTGACTTTATACTACAAAGCTATAATAATCAAAGCAGCATGGTACTGGCATAAAAACAGACACGTTGCTCAATGGAATAGAATAGAGAACCCAGAAATAAACCCATACACCTATAGCCATGTGATCTTTTTCAAAAGCACCAAGTCTAAACACTGGAGAAGAGACTGCCTCTTCAGCAAATTGTGCTGGGAAAACTGGATATTCCTATATAGGAGAATGAAACCAGACCCATCCCTCTCACCAAATACCAAAATAAACTCAAAATGGATTAAAGAATTGCATGTACATCCTGAAACAATAAAACTCCTTAAAGAAAACATAGGGGAAACACTCCAGGAAGTAGGAGTGGGTACAGACTTCATGAATATAACTCTAAAAGCACAGGCAACCAAAGGAGGAATAAACGAATGGGATTATGTCAAACTAAAAAGCTTCTGCACAGCAAAAGAAACAATCAACAGAGTGGGAGAAAACATTTGCAAAATATACATCTGACAAAGGATTAATATCCAGAATATACAAGGAACTCAAACAACTTTACAGCAAAAAAACATACAGCCCAATTAAAAATTGGGGAAAGGAGCTGAATAGGCATTTCTCAAAGGAATATGTACGAATGGCCAACAGACACATGAAAAAATGCTCAACATCACTCAGCATTCAGGAAATGCAAATCGAAACCACTTCGAGATACCATCTCATTCCAGTTAGGATGGCTAAAATCCAAAAGACTGAGATTGGTAAATGCTGGCAAGGTTGTGGAGAAAAAGGAACTCTCATACACTGTTGATGGGACTGCAAAATGGTGCAGCCTTTATGGAAAATGGTATGGAGTTTCCTCAAATAATTACAGATAGATCTACCATATGACCCAGCTATCCCACTGCAACAAATATACCTAGAGGAATGTAAATCATCATGCCGGCAGGATACCTATACTCCTATGTTTACTGCAGCACTATTTACAATTGCCAAGAGTTGGAACCAGACCAATTGTCCATCATCAGAGGAATGGATAAGAAAACTGTGGCAAAACTACACAATGGTATACTATTCTGCTATAAAAAATAATGAAATACTACCATTTGCCATAACGTGGAAGGACTTCGAGAAAATTATATTGAGTGAAACAATTCAGGCATAGAAAGAGAAACCACATGTTCTCACTTACTTGTTGGAGGTAAAAATAAATAAACAAATATACAAACAAATAAAGGGTAGGGGGAAGAAGACACATCACAACAATTTCTTGAACTTAAGACAAGTGAACAGATATGATGTTGGGGGGGAGAGGAGAGAGGGATGGGGGCAAGAGCAATGGGCAAAGTGACACAAAAATCAACTACAATGTATACTAGGAAGTTAAAGTTTTAAAAAAAGTGTATTCACACTATAAATAGCATTGGATAGATGAAATGAGCGAAGTTAAATATTAATGTGAATATGTATCTCAAGCTATTATTTTTATATTATGAATAATTATTATTTTGAATAATAATAATAAAGGTAACTACCTTTTGTTATGTAAACAAATAAAATAAAATAAAATAAAATATCTCTCTGTAGAATTTTCTAAGAAAATGAAAGTCTTGGCAGTCTTCCCCTTGCCTTTTTTTCCTTGATTCTTCTTGAGTTCAAGCCCAGGTATTTTGTGTCTATAACAGTCATCAGAAGTGTTCTTTTTTTTATAGTTTACCAATAACTTTTTATAGCAGATTAGGCTTTGAAGGATAATTTACTCTAAGAGCTAGAGTCACTATATTCTTACTTCAACTCTCAAAAACATCATGACAGAACAACTCCAACCTCTTAATGTTCTAGACAAAGAATGAAATGGAGCTCTTCTATATACATCAATGGTTAGGCTGTTCAAATATCGGGAGGATGACCTCATCCTAAGGGATATGGTGATTTGTCAAGTAATTCCTACCTCTTCACTCTGCTAATGCCGATAAATGTTAGAAAATGATAAGTAGGGGCCGGCCCAGTGGTGCACTGGAGAGTGCGCCGCCTGGGAGTGTGGTGGCGCTCCCGCCGAGGGTTCGGATCCCATGTGGAGACCGGTTCCCGCTCACTGGTTGAGCGTGGTGTGGGCGCAACACCGAGGGTTGCGATCCCGTTGCCGGTCAGTAAAAAAGATAAAAAGGAAAAGAATAAATAAATAAATAAAAGAAAATGATAAGTAGAGTGAAAGTGGAGACTCAATGATATAAACAAAAAGATCCAGTTGAGAATCATATGGTGATAAAATGGTTGGAGTGCAAAGTTGATGATAGGTAGATAAAACATTCCTCATTAAAAAATGGTATGGAACAGGTTGAATGGGTAAGAGTTAAAGAATTTATGGAATTTCTTTCAAGTAATTAAAGGAATTTTGTGTCTATGTCACATAACCTATCCCTCCATCCTTAACCTTTTGGAAATATAATTTAAGTATGTGTATTTTACAAGTTTTATCAGAGAGCCAGCTTATTTCTAAATGTCACCCACCAGTGATGGACTTTTATTAAGGAGATGAGTCGATGGACTTTTATTATGGGGGTGAGTTGACTGAAACATTACAATCTCTTTCCACTACTGAAAGCAGACAAAATACTACTTAGGCACATTGCCAAGTAATATATATACAATGTGCAGAAATACTTCTAAATCCTCGAAGATTCACGTTCCTAGTAATGAATTATGGCATTGACAATTTAATATCAGGGTGACCCCACAAGTCATAGTTAAAATTTCTAAACTTTTAATAGTAAAAAGAAGAAATAATAATATATGCTGGGACATTAGGTATTAACTAGAGTTGTCCCCAGCAAACTTTGGCTTAAAGTCACCCTATTTAAACAAAGAGAATTTTATGGCAGCATACCTGGTGTTTTCATCGACCTCTCTGTTTTTCTGAGAACCCAACCCAATTGTCATGAAATAATAGAAATATAAACCCAGCACATTTTCATTTCATTCTAGAAAATTAATATAATCATGGCGTGGTCCATGCCATGGCAGTATCCTAAAGGAGTCAGCTTGGGCTGCCCTCTCCAAGTTGGCAAGGCCGCTGGAGGGAGAGCTGCTGGCAAAGCCGCAGCTACGAGCACTTGCTGCAACCAGAAGGGCTGCCTGCCTCGGCTTTGTGGCTTTTGCCTTCTCTTTCAATATTTTGGTTAGCGTGGCAGTTCTCTGA
>NW_007728167.1:90946-176802 GCF_000696425.1 Galeopterus variegatus | reverse complement strand
CTGATAACCTGATACCAAAAGGAGGAAGCACGAGCTTATCACCTGAGATGTGCTAACGAAGGAAAAAAACTGGCTTCCCTTGTCCTTTTTGAATTATTGAGCTTGCTGATGAAATAAAAATAGTAGCCAAAAAAACCCTGCAGAGAAAAATCTAAATAAAAGGCATTGTCTCATGCTCTACTGTGCTCCAGCTGCAACACGCTGACAGCCCGCAGAGAGAGAACATGCATACTGATGCACTGAGGTCTCTGTCTGTGTTTTTTATTTTCGCCGACCCTCCCTCTCCCTTTTCGGGTACCCACAACTTGACTGGAGCAGGTCTCTGGCATAATCAATAGGCCATTTAGTCTCTTAAGTATGTCGTTAACAATATGTGTTATAGAGCACTTTGTAGAGATCCAATGGTCCTTTTCTATGCATTAATTCGCTTGAACCTTGCCTCTAAACAGCAAGACATTTAAAGCATGTTTGGTCTTTACTAGTCAGAACACAATGATTCAGAGATATTATCAATGTTCTCAAGGTCTCATACCTATTCAGTGATAGTATCAGAATTCAAACTGAAATTTTCTGTTTCCGTGTCCAATGACCTTTGTATCATTCGACATTGAACTACTTATTCATATCTCTTATATTTTCTATTATATTCAAAAATTCAATATGCAAGCCAACAAACAATTGGATTAATATAAGATTTTATTACAATTTGATTAGCACGTTAGCATCTTAATTTTTTTGTGTCCTATTAGTTTAACAAATCTTTATCTCTAAAGATGCACATAAATGAGGTGTCGTTTTAGAAAGATGCTGATAACTGTAGCTTTCAAAAATGTTTCTTGTATGTAGTTTCATCTTATTAAAATTTTGTCATTCAAAAATTTGTTTTCATGTTTCATTACATCTATAAACTGTACAGTGTCTGAGGATTATTCAAGTAATTACCCAATACCTACAAATAAATGTATGTTAGAGGTATTCTTGTGAAAAAGCATTTTGAATACAAAGGCACTATAAAGACAAAAGCACCAATTTTTGAAGAATTATGTGTAATGATGTAAAAATTAGAATAAAATTTCCAAAATAATTATCTTATAAACTAAAAACGCAAATAGCATTTGAACTTGGGAATAAGAAAAAAACAATTATCATATTTAAGTTAAATTCATGTAGTGAACTTTAGATGTAACGTAACAGAGTGAATTGTTTTATACCACAGAAATCAGCGACATTTTTTATTTCTCATGTGGGTGTTTCATGCTCTCTTCTATTAAGAAATCTCCCAGAACTTTAGCAGTAATTTAACTCATTAAGTGCATCTTTACTTGAATGAACCGTGAGGGGTTAATCCACAAGTTTCATATAATTGTCTGTAAAAATTTTCTCATGATGTCTATGATAAATTATTACTCTTTTTATTAAACAGTGGAAACCTATTTGGAAATCAAATCTGATATAAATCACAAGAAATAACACAAATAAACAAGATATTATGTTAGTATACATTTTATGAATAAAAATTTTCTTCAAAAAAAGCTATAGCATGCATTTCTTACGTTAATCAACTAAAACAATGAAGATGCTTTAATTGATCAAGAATTTGAAACTATGTTACAAAAGTTTTAGCATCTATTTCTGTATTTTATTTTGACTGCATAGTGTTGAAAATATTTATTCGCACATTTGCATGAAAAATATTTTTTTCTTATAAATCTCCACTTATCTGACTCACCAGAATACCTAATACCGTATAAAATACAGTCACTGAGGCCAAGGTTATGTTGAATAGTATTTAAAAGTCTTCTGCTTCCATCACATGCATTGTATGCATCCTAAAGTTACTTTTCTTGGTCCACAAAATGTGCTTATAACTATGTAATTTTATCAATATCATGTACATTGATTAAATGTCAATTCAAAAATAGATTTCTTATGGGCACAAAGCAGAATGCTTTAGAATGACTAGAAAATGCCGTTCCATAATAAAACTTCTATAGTCAAAATAGGTGTGGGTCGGACACCTAAAAACATTGGAAACAATTTTATAAAAATCCAGGACTTTATGAATATCATTTCACTTGTCTCTAAATTCTGGCTTCACTTTAAATAAATTCAACCTGAAAATAATAAACAATGCATTTGGGGTATGATTAATAAAAAAATGAGGACCCTGAACTTACTTATAGGACACCATGTGCAAAGATATTATTCCTACCTTTAAAAATTGGCAAATAAATAATAAGTTACATTGTTAAAGTCACAATAGAATGTATCCACATGTATCTTTTTTTAAAAAATGGGATGTAATTCAAAAACCATACAATTCACTATTTTAAGGTGTGCAATTGCATAGATATTAGTATATTCACAAAGTGCTGCAACTATCACCACTAATTCCACAGCATTTTCATTACCTCTGCTTCCTCCCCCAACCATACACGTCAGCAGTCATTTCTCTTTCCCCCTCCAACCAACTACTGGCATATATTAATGTATGTTCACTGTCTATGGATTTGCCTATTCAGGACATGTCATATAAATGAAATTATAAAATATGTGACATTTTGTATCTGGCTTTTTTCAATTAAAATTGCTTTTCAAGGTTTATCCGTATTGTAGCATGAATCAGGATTTCATTCCTCAGTGTGGCTGAATAATATTCCATTGTAGGGACATACCACATTTGTTTACTCATTCATTGATTGATGGACTTTGGTGTTGTTTTCACTTTTGGCTATTATTAATAATGCCACTATGCTCATTCATGCACAAGATTTAGTGTGTACACACATTTGTAATTCCTTTGACTACATATTTAAAAGTGGAATCTGTGGATTATATGTGATCATATGGCAGCTCTGTCTGTTTAACTTTTTGTGGAACTTCCAAATTTTTTCCAAATTGAATCCACCATTCTATTTTCCCACAAGCAATGCATGAGGATTCCAATTTCTCCACATCTTTGAAAAAGCTTGTTATTTTCTATTTTAAAAAATTATTATATTCAGCCTAGGGAGTATAAAACATTATCTCACTGTAGATTTGATTTGCATTTTCCTGATGACTAATAATTTTGAAGCTTTTCAAGTGTTTATTGGCCATTTGTATATCTTCCTTGGAGAAATGTCTATTCAGATCCTTAATCCACATTATAATGGGGTTATTTGTGTTTTTATTATTGAATTGTAAAAGACTTTTATGTATTCTGGATACTAGACCCTTACCAGATATGTGTTTTGCAAATATTTTCCCTCATTCTGTGCTTGTCTTTTCAACTTTCTTAATAGACACTTTTGGAGCAGAAATTGTTTTATAAAAAAAATTAATTGTGATGCAGTTCAATTTATCTATGAGGTTACTTCAAAAAGTTCATGGAAAGATCCATATTATTTTTTAATTCTATTTCTCTGTGAACTTTTCGAAGTACCCTCCTATTTATCTTTTGGTTGCTTGGATCTTGGGTACCATATCTAAGAAACTACTGCATAATATAAGGTCATGAAGATTTACACCTATGCTTTCTTTGAAGGGTTTTATAGTTTTAGGTCTTACACGTAGGTCTTCAATCCTTTTTGAATTTATATTATATCTAGTGTAAATTAGGATTACAAATTCTCCCTTTTGTATGTGGATACTGTTGTCTCAGCAGCATTTGTTAAAAGAAAAATTTGTTTTTCTGCATTGAATTGCTTGGTATTTCTCTTAAAAATGGATAGACCATAATTGTACGAGTTTATTTCTAGACTCTCAATTTGACTGTATTAATCTATATGTCTATCTTCTTACAAGTACCACACTGTTTTGATAGCTACAGCATTTTAGAAAGTTTTAAAATCAGAAAATTGGAGTACTCCAACTTTGTTCTTCTTGTGGTGGTGTTCTGTAAATTAACTTTAATTATTTTTTAAATTGAAAAGTAAAAGTTGTATGTATTTATCATGTTATTTCAAAACAACATGATGTTTTGAAATAGGTATACATTATGGAATGACTAGATCAAGCTAATTAACACATGCAGTACCTCAAATGTTTATATATATATATATTTTTTGTGGTGAAAACACTTAAAATCTACTCTTAGCAATTTTCAAGAATGCAATATGTTGTTACTGACTATAGTCACCATGTCATGTATAGTAGATTTCGTGAACTTATTCCTTCTATCAACTGAAATTTTGTAATCTTTGATCAACATCTCCCCAGCACTTCCCACTGCCCAGTGCCTGGAAAACAGCATTGTATTCTTTATGTCTGTGCAGGTCTTTTCCCCATGTTTACATCAGATTATTTCTTTTTTTGTTTTTGACTTGTTGGAATTCCATATGCATTTTGGATATTAACCTCTTGTCAGATGCATATTTTCTCTCATTCTGTAGTTTGTCTCTTCACTTTGTTGATTGTTACTTTTACTGTATAGAAGCTTTTTCATTTTATGTAATCCTATTTGTTTATTTCTGTTTTTGTTGCCCGTGCTTTCGGGGTCTTATCCAAAAAATTCTTGCCAAGACCAATGTCGTGAAGTGTTTGCCTTATGCTTTCCTCTAGTAGTTCTATTGTTGGGTCTTACATTTAAGACTTTAAAACATTTGGCTTGATTATTTATATGGTGAGAGATAGGGGTCAAGTTTCATTGTTCTGCATGTGGATGTTCAATTTTCCCAGCAACATTTATTGAAGAAAATGCCCTTTTCCCAATGTGTTTTCTTGGCACCTTTGTTAAAAATCAGTTGGCTGTAAATGTGTGGATTTATTTATCAACTGTCTATTTTGTTCCATTTGTCTATGTGTCTATTTTTAGCCAGTAGCATGATGGTTTGGTTATGTAGCTTTGTAGTATATTCTGAAGTCAGGTAATGTGATACCTCCAGCTTTGTTCTTTTTGTTTAAAATTGCTTTGGCTATTTAAGGTCTTCTGTGTTTCCATACAAATTTTAAAATCGTTTTTTCTATTTCTGTCAAGAATGCCATTGGTGTATTGATAGGGATTGCACTGAATCCACAGACTGTTTTGGGTAGTATGGACAGTGTAACAATATTAATTCTTCCAATCTAGGAGCACAGGATATCGTTCCAGTTATTTATGGCCTCTCAAATTCCTTTTAACAACGTTCTATAGTTTTCATTGTAGATATTTTTCAACTTCTTGGTTAAATTTATTCCCAGATATCTTATTCTTTTGTATCTATTATAAATGGAATTGCTTTCTTCATTTCTTTTGTATATAGCTCAATATTGGCATCTAGAAATGCTACTAATTTTTATATGTTGATTTTAAATCTTGTAAATTTATTGAACTTGTTTATTAGTTCTAACAGTTTTTTTGATCAAGTCTTAAGGGTTTTCTTTATGTAAGAGCATGTCATCTGTAAAAAAGAACAATTTGACTTTCTCTTTTCCAATTTTATTTGCCTTTCTTTCTTTCTCTTACCTAATTGCTCTGACTAGCACTACCAGTACTATATTGAATAGAAGTAGTGAAAGTTGGCATCCTTGTCTTATTCCAAATTTTAAAGGAAAAGCTTTCAATTTTTCCCTGTTCAGTATGATTTTAGCTGGATTTGTCATATATGGCTTTTATTGTTTTGAAGTATGTTCCTTCTATACCTAATTTGTTGAGAGTTTTTATTATGAACGGATGTTGAATTTTCTTAAATGCTTTTTCTGCATCTATGGAAAGGATCATATGGTTTTCACCTGTGATTCTGTTAATGTGATGTAGCACACTGATTTGCATATGTTGAACCATTCTTGCATTTTGATGAGGATTTTTGCATCTATGTTCATCAAATTTATTGGCCTGTAGTTTTTGTTGTTGTTGTTGTGTCTTTTTTCTGGTTTTGTTTTCAGGGTGATGTTGTTCTCTTTGAATGTGTTTGGTAGAGTACCCTACTCTTTGATTTTTTTGAATAGCTTGAGAAGAATTGGTATTGAATCTTCTTAAAAGTTTGGTCAAATTCAGCAGTGATGACATCCAGTCCTGGGCTTTCCTTTGTTGGGAGACTTCTGATTATTGCTTCAATCTTGTTGCTCATTACTGGTCTTTTCAGATTTTCTCTTTCATCTTGGTTCAATCTTGGGAGGTTGTATGTGCCCCGAAATTTATCCATTCCCTCTAGATTTTCAAATCTGTTGGTGCATAGTTGTTTACAATAGTCTCTAATAATTTTTAGTATTTTTGTGGAATTGGTTGTAGTGTTTCCTTTTTCATTTACGAGTTTTGTTATTTGGATCTTCTTTTTTTTGTAGTAAGTCTAGTGAATGTTTTGTCAGTTTCATTTATTTTCTCAAAAAAACAACATTTTATTTCATCAATCATTGGGTTTTTTTTGGTCTTTGTTCTGCTCTGATCTTTATTATTTATTTTCATTTGCTTATTGGGGGCTGGGTTGTTCTTTTTCTAATTCCTTGAGATGTAATCTTAGGTTCTTTATTTAAGATCTTTATTTTTTGATGTAGGCATTTATTGCAATAAACTTCCCTCTTAGTACTGCTTTTGCAGTATCCCATAGGTTTTGGTATGATGTCCTTCTATGTTCATTTGTTTTTCAAGACATTTTTTGATTTCCTGGTTTATTTCCAGGGCCGATTGGTCATTCAGGAGCATGTTGTTTAATTTCCATGTATTTGTATAGTTTCCAAACTTTCACTTGTTATTGATTTCTAGTTTTATTTCATTGTTGTCTGAGAAAATACTTGATATAATTTCAATACTTTTAAATATGTTCAGACTTGATTTGTAGCCTAAGTTTTGGTGTATCCTTGAGACTGATTCATGTGCTGATGAGAAAAATGTACATTTTACAGTTGTCACATGAAATGTTCTGTAAATGTCTGTCAAGTCCATTTGGTTTGAAGTGTAGTTTAAACCCAATGACTCTGCTAATCTTTTGTGTGGATGATCTTTCCAGTGCTGAGAGGGGGTGTCGAAATCCCCAACTATTACTGAGTTGGGGGTCTTTCTCTCCCTTTAGATACAATAACATTTGCTTAATATATCTGAGTGCTCTGATGTTGGGTGCATATATATTTATGATTGTTGCATCTTATTGCTGCATTCACCCCTTTGTCATTATATAATTGTCACTTTTTATAGTTTTTGGATTAAAGTTTATTTTATCTGATACAAGTATAGCAACTCCTGATCATTTTTGGTTTCCATTTGAGCAAAATATCTTTTTCCACCCTTTCGTTATTAGTCCCTGTTTATTTTTACTGGTGAAGTAAATTTCTTGCAGGTGGCATATAGTTGGGTCTAGTTTTTTAATCCATTCAGCCAGTCTATATCTCTTAAGTGGGGAATTTATTCCATTTATATTCATGGTTGTTATTGTAAGGTATTGTTCTACTTCTGCCATCTTTTGTCATTTTCTTATGGTTGTTTTATATTTATTTTGCTCCTATTTGTGCCTTTTATGGTTTGTCTTTGCCATTTGGTGTTCTTTTATAGTGATAAGATACATTTCCCTTCTCTTTCTTATTTAAATATCTGCTCTACTAGTAGGTTTTATTCTTTCTCATGCATTCATGTTGACAGTTATTGCTCTTTAAATTCCAAATACAGGACTCTCTTGAGGATTTCTTATACAGCCAGTCTCATGGTAGTGAATTCCTACAGTTTTTGTTTATCTGGGAAAAACACTATTTCTCCTTCATTTCCAAAGGATATCTTTGCTAGGTGTAGTATTCTTGGCTGGCAGTTTTCCTTTCTTCTTTTATCACTTTGAATACATCATCCCACCCT
Source organism: Galeopterus variegatus (assembly GCF_000696425.1). Lineage (NCBI taxonomy): Eukaryota > Metazoa > Chordata > Mammalia > Dermoptera > Cynocephalidae > Galeopterus > Galeopterus variegatus. The sequence goes on along the minus strand of NW_007728167.1, from coordinate 169,064 downwards.
CTCCTGGCCTGTGAGGTTTCTGTTGAGAAGTCTGCTGTTAGTGTCATAGGGATTCCCTTATAGGTGACTTGGTGCGTTTCTCTTGATGTTTTTAGAGTTTTTTCTTTGTCTTTGACTTTTGGCATTTTGACTGTAATGTTTCTCAGAGAGGATCTTTTTTGGGTTGAATCTGTTTGGGAACCCTTGAGCCTCTTGTATTGGATCTGGAAGTCCATATCTCTCCCAATACTTCGGAATTTTTCAGTGATTATTTTGTTAAATGGGTTTTATATGCTGTTTCCTTTCTCTTCCCCTTCCAGAACACTCATAATATAGACTATTTTATGCTTAAGGTTGTTTGATAGATCTCATAGGTTTTCTTCATTTTTAAATTTTCTTCTTCTTTCTTCTTCTTTTTTTTTCCAGAAATTCCTTCTTCTGCTTGTTCTACTTTTCTGCTTAACCTCTCAATTATATTTTTTCTTTTGTTAATGGCTTCTTCCATTCCAGGATTTCTGCTTAGTTTTTATTTTTTGTGATATTTATCTCTCTGTCAAATTTCTCCTTTAGGTTCCTGAAATATTTTTCTGACTTCATTGTGATTTCTATCTATATTTTCTTGCATCATGTTGAGTTTCCTTGTGATTATTCTTTGGAATTCCTTTTTAAGCATTTCATTGGTTTCCTGTTTTTGAGGTTAAGTACTGGAGAATTATTGTCTTCATTTTGAGGGTGCCATATTTCCTTGCTTTTTTCCATACTTCTTGTATCTCTTCATTGATGTATGGGCACCTGGTAGGGTAGTCATTTCTAATTTTTGGAGTAGTATTTGAAGGTAGAAACTCTTTCCTGTAGAAGTGTTCTATATTGACAGTCAGATAGGGAGTTTTACGTTTGGTTTGGGTGAGCATAGTAGTGTAGTCTTTGTGTGAATTCTTTGACTGTATTCAGTCTTGGAGTTGTCTTTAACTGCCTTTGTGGCCTAGATGGTGGATCTCTCAGCAGTTTGTTGTTGGGGCAGGTGACACCAGACAGGGTCGTTGGGGCTGTGGGCAGGGCTTTGAGTAGTTAGGGGTGTGCTGGTATGCTCAGCTCTTCGTAAGCTGAAGTGAGAAACCCTGGATGAGGTCACTATGTTGACTGTTTGGTGCTTCAATTTCTGGCATATGTATTGTGAAAATGGGCTTATTCTCAGCTAAAGTGAGCAGAGTTGCTGGGGTGCTGAGCATGTTCTACCTCCCTGAGAGAAGTGCTGGGGCATTTCTCTGTGCTCCTGGGGGTGGGGTGGGGAGAGGCAGGCAGGCTATTTAAAACTTTATTGCTGGAGTGGATGGTACTCAGCAAGTTTGAGACAGGCACATTGGACTCCATACTCCAGGAGGGGCTAGGGAGCTCCCTGCATCTTCTCTGCTGGAGTGGAAAGCTGTAGTGGGTTCTCCAAAGTTGGGTAGGGCTCTGTGCCCTTGGAGGGAAGGTTTGTGGGCTCTCCAAAGATTCTCCACTGGAGTAGGTGGGTCTAGGCAAGATTGTAGGGCTGTGTGGGACTGTAAAATCAGGGTGAGGCCAGCACACTCCCTCAACCTCACTGCTGGAATGGATGGCTCTAGGAGGCTTGCAGGAGTTGGGCAGGTCTCTGTGTTCCTGAGCAGTGGTGTGTGGGATTTCTGAATCTTTTCCACTGGAGATGGTTGATATAGGCAAGTGTACCAGAGATGCACAGCATTGCCTGCACCCACAAGGGACTGGCACACTCCTTGCACCCTCCCTGCTCAAATGGGAGGATCTGATGGGTTGCCAGATTTGGACAGGTTTCCGTGTCCCAGGGGGAAGTGAGTGGGCTCTCTGCAACTGGAGTGGGTGTGTCCAGGTAAGTCCATCACTCCCTGATGCAGTCAGTGGGTCCAGGAAAAGCCATAGGCACTGTGCATGACTGTACATAATAGGAAGTCACTGGCGCACTCCCTGCAGCCTCTCAGTTTTGGGGCCCTGATGGGGAAGCCAGAACTGTGCAGGACCTTGTTCCCTCTTGAGAGTCAGGAAACTGTCATGCCAAGGAGAGGAGGGCTGGATACAGGAGGCCCCAATGAATTGCCTCTTGTGCTCTGGAGAGGATAGGCACAAGCTCCCTCTGTCCTGGTAGTGGCCTCTACACTGCTCTGGACTGCCAACTCCCAGGAGCGTAAGGTGACTTTTAGACCTGGGTGCTAGGGTCACAAAGTGCTGAAGGGATCCTACGGATGTAGAGATGTTGAGGCTACTTGGTCCCTGAGCAAAGTGCACTCTGGTGCTGGCTCTGATCCCATCTGGTTTGATGTGACACAGCAAACCAGAACCAAGAAGGGTGGGGGGATTCAGAGGGCACTCTTCCTCAAGAAAAATGCAGTCATGTGGGCTCCTAGCAACTCCCTACACTGGGCTCACTGACCACAAGAGCCATGTGGTTACCTTGTAGCTTGAATTGCTGACATCCGCAATGGGCGTGCTAACTTACCCCCCCCCCACACACACACACACACACTGCTTTCTCCCAGCAGTGCACGGTGTCTCCAGTCTACCTTGCCAGTCTTGGTCAGGTATTTCCCTTGTCTTTCCATGTTACTGTCTCGAGTTTCTAGATCTTAAGTTGTATTCCTCACTAGTTTGCTAGATTTCCTTATTTTCTCCTAGACACTCTATTCTCTGTGTGACTATCCACTATTTTTTTGTATTTTCTTTGCATCAGAGGTGAGGGCTGGCTGCCTGTAGTCAGTCATTTTCAAGCAGTTGATGTTCTGTATCTTCTCTTTCATAAGAATATACTTCATATATTTAAATAAATTCTTAGAAGCCATACATACATCTCCCCTTCTCTACTAGTGTGAAGGATGAATTCTTCATGCAGACCAATCTCTCTTCCTATATACAACTTCCAATTCCCTCTCACTCACTCCTGCAATTCTCACTGCTTTTTCAAGTTTAATATTTAGAAGTCCCACTTGATGGGGTACCAACCTGGCACTAGGGTGAGCCTGAAGCCTGGGGTCTCAGGTGCTGGCTTTGTGCTGAGTAGAACTGGATCTCCTATCTGAGAGGGCCAGCCTGGACTGGTACCATGGGTGCTGACCTGATGACTAGGACTTTGGGGGATAGTCTAGTGCTGGGGCTGCTAGTTTGGAGCCTGGAGCCACTGGGGTTGACCTGGCATTGGGGCATGCCTGGGGACTAAGTCCGCCAGGCATATCTAGAGCTTGCTACTGTTCAATCCTGCTTGGTGCAGGTGTGGCTTGGAGGCTCAGTCTGTGGGTATTAGCCTGGAGCCTGTATCTGCAGAGCCTGGTCTGGAGGCTGGGTCTGAGGGTGCTGGCCTGATGACTAGGGCTGGAGAGGTCAGCCTGGTGCTGGGGAAGGCCTGAAGCCTAGGGTAGTGGGTGCCAGCCTAGTGCTGAGGGTTGTCTGGAACCTGGGACCACTTGGGTTGGCCTGATGGTGGGGCAGTCTACAGACCTACTGAGCAAGCCTAGAGGCTGTGGCTATAGGATCTGGCCTGGCACTGGGGTGGGCCTGGAGGTTCAGTCTGCAGATAAAGACCTGGTTTCTGGAACTGTGGGGCCTGCACATCCCGGGATTTTGCTGGGGCAGGACCAGTGATGGGATCTGAGGCAAAATCCAATGCTCACCTCCTTGTCTTTTCTGTAAGCAAAGGGTATCTCTGTGCTTCATGGGGTAGGGAGAGTCCTGATTCAGGTAATGTAAACTGTGCTTCCTAAACTTTTCAATATGTCTTTTTTTATTTCTGTGGTCTACCCAGGTGTTACAATCTCTCAGCTTGAGTCCATATCTCTTCTGAAGGTATTTTTTGTGCATGGATAGTTATTCCATTTGATATTTCTGCCAGTGGACAAGGACTGAAAAGTTTTATTCTGCCATCTTGCTGATGTCCCTTCTTCTTGAGGATTGTTTTGACTATCCTGTGTACCATATTAAATTAGGATCAGTTGGGTAATTTCTTCAAACAAGCAGCAGGAATTTTGATAGGGATTGCTTTGAATTTATAGATTAATCTGGGGAATATTATGATTTTAATAGTACCAAGACTTCCAATGAATAAACATTGAATGTCTTTATACTTAAGTCTTCTTTAATTGCTTTCAATTATTCTTGTAGTTTTCAGTGTATAATTCTTGTACCCCCTTGGTTAATTTTATTGCTAAGTATTTTATTCTTTTTAATACTATTATAAATGAAATTGTTACCTGACATTCATTTTATGATTATTTATTGCTAGTGTATAGAAATGCAATTAACTTTTGTATTTGATCTTGTGTTCTGTGACCTTATTAAACTTGTTCATTAGCTCTAATAGATTTTTGTTTTGGCAGAATCCTTAGGACTTTCTATATAAAAGATCATGTCATTTGCAAATAAAGATAGTTTTACTTCTTCCTTTTCAAACTAGATAACTTTTATGATTTTTCTTACCTAATTGCCCTGGTTAGATCATCCTTCACAATGTTAAACAGAAGTGAAAAAAGCAGACATAATTGCATTATACTTGATCTTAGGGCAAAAGTTTTCAGTCTTTTACCATAAAGTATGATGTTACCTCTGTGTGTGTGTGTGTGTGTGTGTGTGTGTGTGTGTTTCACAGCTTCCTTTTATTAGGTTGAGTTAATTACTTTCTATTCCTAATTTCAGTATTTTTGTGATGAAACAGTGTTCGACTTTGACAAATTGTATTCTACATCTATGGAGATAATCATGACTTTCTTGTCCCTTACTCTATTGATATTTTGTATTACATCAATTAACTTTTGTATGTTGATCCAACCTTGTATTTCTGGGATGAATCTGAGTTAGTCGTGGCATAAATTCTTTATATATGTTGCTAGATTCCATTTGCTACTATTATTTTGAGGAATTTTGTATCTATATTCATCAGGTATATTGATATTTAGAGTGCTTTGCTTGTGATTATTTTGTCTGATTTTGGTAAGCGGGTAATGCTGGCCTCAGAATGAAAGGGAAGATATTCTCTACTCTTTCAGTTTTGGAACAGTTTGTGAACTGTTAGTGGTAATTCTTCTGTAAATATTTGACATAACTCACCAATGAAATCATCTATGCCTGGGATTTTCTTTGTGAGAGTGATTTGATTACAATTCATTCTTTTTACTTGTTACAGTTCTCTTCACAATACCTATTTTTCCTTTAGTCAGTTTTGGAGCTTGTGTCATTTTAGAAATTTATTTAATTCATCTGTGTTATTTAATTTGTTGGCATACAATTACTTATAATATTCTATTCTAATCCTTTTTAAAATTTCTGCAAGGTAAGTATCAATGTCTCCAATTATATTCCTGATTTTAGTAAGTTTAGCCTTTTCTCATTTATCCACAAAAAACTTATACATAGAATTTCAGAGAAGCATTATTTACAATAGTCAAAAAGTGAAGTCCCAATGGCTATCAATTGATGAAAGAATAGACAAAATGTAATATACCAGTATAATGCAGTAATATGCAGTCATAAAAAGGAACAAAGTAGTATACATAGTACAACATGGATGATACTTGAAAACATTATACTAAGTGAAAGATGTCAAACATAATAAGCCACATATCATATGACTCCATTTATATTAAATGTCCAGAACATGCAGATAAATAGAGACAAAGAGTTTGACTATTGTCGAGGGAAGTGGATTGAAAAAGTGGAAAGTGACCACTAATGGGTACAGGGCTCCATTTTGAGATATTGATATTCTAAAGCGATGTTGGTAATAGCACAACTCTGCGACTATACTAGAACCCATTGAACTGTACAATTTAAGGAGTGATTTTTAATGACATATAAATTGCATCTCATCAAAAAAAGAAACAGAAACAGAGGAAATACATCAATTGTCACATTGGATCTTAATTTTGTCTTGAAATCTATTTTCTCTATTTTTTTAAGGTTTTAATTTTTTATTGAAACATAATTGATTATATATATTTGTAGGGTACGGATTTGAATATCAATACATGTGTACAAAGTGTGGTGATCAAATCAGGATAATTAGTATACTCATGTTTACAAAATGTAATCAATCTTTGTGACCCTTAACTAATATCTTGCTAATATTATAGCCACCCCTCCTCTCTTTTGGTTACTATTTGCATGTATTATCTTTTTCCATCTCTTCACTTTCAACCTATTTGATTTTAGAACTAAATTGAGTCTCTTTTATGTAGCATATACTTGGATCTTGTTTTTTTTAATCCATTCTGCCTGTGTATCTTTTGATTGGGGAGTTTTATCTACTTACATTTAAAGTAATTATTGATAGGGAAGAACTTACTGTTCCCATTTTATTGTTTATCTTCTGTATGCCTCATAGCTTTTTCATCTTTCATTTCTTTGACACATTTTGTTTTCATTCTCATTTCCTTTTATGTATATTTTCTGGATATTTTCTTTATGATTACAATGAAGATTAACTATAAAATCCTAAAGTTGTTATAGTATATTTTAAATGAATACCAACTTAATTCCAATCACACACAAAAATGACTCTTTTAAAACTCTCTCTCCACTTTGTTATTGATATCACAAACTAGATCTTTATATATTGTATACCCATTAAATAGCATTTTATTTTTATGCTTTTGTCTTTTAAATTGTGTAAAAGAATTAAATATGAAGTTACAAACTAAAATTACAGTAATACTACTTTTGATATCTGTCCATGAATTTATCTTTACCAGAGAACTTTATATTTTCGCACAGCCTCAAGTTACTGTCTAGCATTCTTTCATTTCAATTTTAATGTCTAGTGAACATGAGTTCACTTCCTTGGCATGTCTAGTGAAAATGAGTTCCCTCATCTTTGTTTATCTGTGAATATCTTAATTTAATGCTTATTTCTAATGGAAAGTTTTGCCAGATAAAGAATACTAACTTGACAAGTTTATTTTTTCTTCTGTGCACTTGAAATATATATTTCCACTGCACTGTGAGTCATAAAATTTCTGCTGATACATCCACTAATACTTTTATTGAAGATTCCTTATATTGATGAATCACTCTTTTCTTCTGCTTTTAAGATTCTTTCTTTGTATGTGTCTTTCAAAAGTTCGATTATAATATTTCTGAAGTGGATCTCTAGGTTTTTCTTTCACTAAATTTTTTCAGCTTTTTGTATTTGTGTATCCATTTATTTCTTCAAATTTGGGATGTTTTCAGCCATTATTTTTTCAAATAAGCACTCTGCCACTTTAGCTCTTTCTTCTCCTTCTGAGAACTTCATGATGTGTGTGTTGGTTTACTTGATGGTATACCATAAGTCTCTTAGGTTCTGTTCATTTTTAAATTGTTTTCTTTCTGCTCTTCAGATTCAATAATTCCTAAAGATCTCTCTTGAAGTACACTTATTCTTTCTTCTGACTGTTTGAATCTGTTGTTTAAGTCCTCTAGTAAATTTCTCAATTCAGTTATTAATTTTTTAGCTCCAGAATTTTTGTTTGGTTCTTTTATATAATTTCTATTCCATTGATGACATTCTCAACTTTGCTCATATATGTTTTCCTGGTTTTCTTTATTTCTTTGTCTATGCCTTCCTTTTGCTCTTTGAACATACTTAAGACATTTGCCTGAAAATCTTTTTGTAGTAATTCCAGTACCTGTGTTTCTTCAGGCAGTTCCTGGAGATTTATTTTATTCCCTTGAATGGGCCATTTTTTTCTGTTTGCCTGTGATCTTTTGTTGAAAATTGGTCACCTTGTCTATGAAGACTGGCTCTACGCAGGGGAAGATTTTGCTTGCTTATCTTTCCTGCTTGAAGGTTTAAAGTCTCTCAGACTTTTTCTGGGCTTGTGTCTTACCTGAACCTATGTGTCTGTTTTTTTTTTGTTTTTTGTTTTTCCAATTTCATCATATACATGGCTGCTTTTAAATGCTATAATCTCCCTAAGAGTTTCTGGATCTTAACTGTTCTATTGCACTAGTCAACAGTAATCTATTAACCCTGGCATCTTTGTGCCTGTACTTTTCTTGCGGTTTTCATAAGCCATTTCTGCTGCTTCCTGCAATTTCCCCTAGCTGTGATCCAAGCCTCTCTTGACTGACTAAACTCTGACTTAAGCAATACAGAGATCGATTTCTCAAGCAGCCTCCAGACAGATTAAAATATTGCAAATTCAGCCTACTCTGCTGTCACCTGATTTGCAGAAGGGTACTGGGGTTCAGACTGTCTTCTTGCTCAAGGTAGGTGAGTCTTAGTTTCATTAAGGCCTTCAAATGATTGGATGAGGCCCACCCATATTATTTACAGTAATCTGCTTTACTCTAAGTCCCCTGATTTAAAAGTTAATCTTGTCCAAAATACATCTTCATAGAACTATGCAGAATAATGTTTGATGAAATATCTGGGTACCTTGGCACAACAAAGTTGACCCATAAAATTAGCCATCAAAAATGCTGATGCAAGTAAATTAACTTGTGTGTGGAGTGATTGGAAGAGGACAGAAGAAAACTAAGCGTAAACAAATTCCCTGAGATGGAATTTAGTCACTATTGGCAGCATTTCATAAGTGTAACACATGGCTTCTAGTACAAGTGTGACAAGATAAGTGTCAACAATAAGTTCATAAAGAGCGAACACACGCAATAAAGCAATTATACAATGAATTTCAGTGTTCATCTATTCATTCTTTGACAAAATAATCCAACAAATATTTACTGCCTGTCTGTTGTGTGCCAGATACCATGCCTTGTTTTTGGCATTTCTTATAATGCCTGGCACGGAAGTGAGCACAAATTAGTTATTCCATAAATGCTTGTTGATTGACCACTAAAGTAATAAGATATCATTAACAATATTTCAAAAATTCAGTAAGTGAGATAATCAGAATCATATTATTTTACTAGTTCATTTTGATTACCTGATAATATATGAAATTATTCATGTATGATTTGCCATTCTACAGTGATATCAGAGGGAGATTTCCTTTTATATGTTTATTTTGTTTACATCATTCTTTCCATTGACCTATGTCTAGTACCTGAATCCAAGCACTGAAAACTGGCAGAGAATTTTGAGAGCACAGATTTATCTTCACATATCATCATATCTGTCCATAAGGGCAGTTTATAAGAATTCTTACAAGGCAAAGCCAGAGAGTTCGGCTATATATATGGCCATTCCAAGTGTGTTCAACTAGGAGGAAGGAAACAAACCCCAGGCCAGTTGATGAGATGGAATACTGGAGGTCAGAAAAAAAAAACAAATGGGTAAACCTAATTAGATATAGAGTACAAACCATAACATAACAAGAAAAATAATAACCGAAGCCTAGTGGAACAGTTATTTTTTTTTCCAGGTGGAAGGGCCTGGAGGCATATTTGTTAGACACGACAAATCCATAAGAATGTGAGCTAAATGAAAGCAGAGACTTTAGTCTCTTTTGTTAATCCTGTTTCCCCAGTGTTTAGAAAAGTGTCTGGCATGTAGTGATTGGTCAGTAATATTTGTCAAATGAAGGAAGGAAGGAAGGGAGGGAGGAAGGAAAAGAGGGAAGGAGGGAGAAAGGAAGGAAAAATATACACACAGTTACGTGGGGACTCTAAGTAAAATGTGACCACCACGTAGTTTGAAGATGTCAATCATAACTTCCACATGAACAGGACTGGCCCTTTCAAGATCATAGTCCTAATGGGTGAATAAACACATTTTGGTAGATCGGAACCCAAAATTCAAATGTAGAATGGCAAATTACTTTTAGTACATATTTTCTTACACAATTATTACTAATTATCTCCCTCTTGAATTTTAATCCAAATTCCATTTCATCAAGGCTGCTTTATCTAGCAGGTATAGTCAGTCTTCCTTAATGTCCTTTCGTTCTCATTTTTACCAAATAATTAGACTCTTATTCTGCAACTATTGTTTATTGGGGTTTATTCTGTTCTGTTTCTTTGTTTATTCTGAGTAGACAGATGTGGATGTATGGATTATTAGCATACTACAGAGACATCAATAGTTAAACATAAGCCTCCCTCTTCAAAAGCCTGAGCATAACACAGTCAAAAATACAGAAAAAATGGGTGTATGGACACAATGTTGTTAGTAGCTATTAACTGTATCCCTCCCTTTATGGCTGTGGATCTCTACAGGCTGCTCACTTAAGTATGATTCACATATAGAGGTCCTGTCCAAGGGCTGTTGTATATATTATGCTACATGATGCATGATATAAAGATTAAGAATATCTGTTTCCTCATGATATATTTCTAATGTTATTTTTGCATAAATTAGAAATTTTACCAACTGTTTGTAGGCGCTGTCTAAAATCTGAAAATAACGTACTTTATTACTCTAGAAATCAAGAAATCCTTTATCTAAAGCCTTGCTTCATATGGAATGGAAATTAGTTTAGTATGAAGTGAACAGGGACATATGTGTGAGTGCATTTGCAAGCTCATGCAATATTTAAGTAGTCATAGAATTGTAGCATACGAGTAGAGCAGTTTTACTTCTTCCTTTCCAATCTGAATGAAATTTATGTATTTTTCTTACCTAATTGTCCTGGCTAGAACCTCCAATAAAATTTTGCAAAGAAATGTCAAAAGTAAACACTCTTGTCTTGTTCCTGATATCAGTGTGATAGCATTTGGTCTTTTATCATTAAGTATGCTGTTAGTTAGCTATGGGATTTTTTATAGATGCCTTTTATCAGGTTGAGGAAGTATCATTTTTTTTCTCATATTTTTACTGTTTTTGTCATGAAAGGGTGTCAGATTTTTTCAAATGCTTTTTTTCATCTATTGAAATTATCATGTACTTTATATCCTTTATTCTATTGATAAGGTGCATTAGATTAATTGTTTGCCTGTGCTGAAATAACCTTGCAATCCTTAGATTAAATTCCTGGAGTGTGACTTCCTTCCATCATAATGTGCTAGGATGTGGAGAAAGAATGGGAAATATACTCAAATACCACAAACTCTCCCTGTTCATACTAAATTTTAGTATACTTTCTTAAATAAATGTTTCTTCATTTGCTAATGCTTAGTAAAAATTTCAGAGATTTTAAATAGTTGGGTTTGTTAAATGATTTTTTCCAATCATGCTTGTTTTTCCCACTCCAGGAAGCTGGCTCAGTGAGCTCACTGCCATTCCAAAAGTGAAAATATAATTTTTTGGAATTATTAATCTTCTTTCATTTCTCATAGATTTGGTCTTAGCCTGTATTTACTGCTTAATTCTAAGTTTGACAGAATTTTGATTAAAAAATAGAAATATTTTTAAATATGGATTTTTAAAAATTGGAAATAATCCCAAATTCAGAGACAAGCTGCAAAAGTATAGTGTTAATTTTTTCCAAACCATTTGAGAGTAAGTCACCAAACTGATATTTTACTACCTTTTTTAGGTTTTTTCTCACTTAAAAATTAGATATACCTCAACAAAAACAAAATATAATCGTTGAAATAAAAAATTAACATTGATCTCTACTATTATTTAATCCTCAGCCCCCAATCAAATTTCAAGTGTCTCAATAACTTTTTTCACAGCAAAAATGCCAGTTTTGAAGCTCAGGATGCATTTATTTATCATGATTACTTAGATTCTTTAAGCTTGGAAATTTCATTTTGTGTTTCTTTTACTTTTACGACTGACATTTTGGAAGAATACAGGTAGTTTTTATGTAGGATGTCCCTCAGTTTTGGTTTTTATTAGATTCAGGTCATGCATTTTTGGAAGCTGTATGATTTTTCTATTGCTGCATAACAAATGGACTCAAACAATGGATTAAAATAGTATATATTTGTCAGGCCTTAAAAACTAACGCCACCTTAAGTGACATTACAAGCGGTGCCATTATGGGCCCACAAGGGCATATTAACGTGGCAGCCTAAGACGGCACCAGGAGGAAGTAGGGTGGGAGTGTCTGTGGGAACCTTGCCTTAGCCCTTATTGGCCAAATACATGCTTCCATGCTCGTGAACACTGCATGATTGCAATAGCTAGGCATTGAGACAGGATGCATGCTCTTGTAATCTTTAAGCTGACTGGAGGATGTAAAAAACCTCCCTTCCCCATTTGCCTTTAAAAGCAAGTGCTTGTGTGATAATAAACGGAACTGCTCGACAGAATCCCCGCCGCATCTGAGTGTCCTTTAACGGGCTGGTTGGGGACGGTGGCTGTGCTCACCTCTCTTCACAGCTCTCTTCCCCCATCTCCTTCCAAAGGGGACCAGAGGGAAAGAGGAATCCGGGAAATTTGCTCGCCCACCAGAAGGAACACCAAGGGAGAGACTGATAATGAGGCAAGGGCTGTTTGGGTCAGCCGGCGGCAGACCCGACATATATTTATTTTCTCATAATTTCATGGATTAGAATTTTGGGCAAAGCTTAACTGTTCATAGTCTCACCAGGTTGAAACCAGGGTTTCAGCAGGACTGCAATTTTATTTTAAGCTCAGAGTTCTCTTCCAAGTGTGCCAGTTGTTGGCTGAATTTATATCTTTATGGTTGTAGGCCTGAGCCCCTAAGTTCCTAGAAATTTCCTGCCATTAATTACTACATGGCTTTCTCCAGGACGTGGTGTTTCAAGGCTATCATGTAAACATCTGTTGCTATTTTGAGTCTTGCCTTCAGACCTGTTTTTAAAACTGTATTAGTTTGCTAGGACTGCCTTAGGAAAGTACCACAGAATAACTGGCTTAAGCAACAAAAATTTATTTTTCACCATCCTGGAATCTAAAAGTCCAAGAGGAAGTTGTTGTCAGATTTGGTTTCTTCTGAGGCCTCTCCTGTTGGCTTGCCGATAGCTGCCTTCTCATTGTTTCTTCACATGGTCTTTCCTCTGTGCATATGTGTATCACCGGTGTCTTTATATATGTCCTAATCTTGTCCTATAAGGGTACCAGTCAGATTGGATTAGGACCCAAACTTGGTCCCATTTTAACTCAATTACCTTTTTAAAGGCCATATATTCAAATGCAGTTATATTACAAGGTACTGGGGGTTAGGGCTTCAAAACATAAATTTTGAGAAGACAAAATTCAAACTGTAAGAAAAGAGTCACCTATTAGGTCAAACCCACAGAGAGTAAACTCTCTTTTTATTAGCTTAAGGTCAACAGTTACAGACTTAAATTACATCATAAAAATCTCTTCATCTTGCTATATAATGTAACCTAAATCTAATTAAGGGAGTGACATCCTATCATATTCACAGGTGCTGCCCATCATAGGGGAGGATATTATACAAGGGAAGGACTCATTAAGAGTCTTTTTCTGCTTTTAATTTAACTAGCCTCAGATTGACAAGAGGCCCAAGTTTTGTGGTTACTTATTCCTTTTCCTTTTTCTTAACTCTATTCACATAGTTTCTAAATAAAGAAATTAAACTTTTAGTTTACAGTAACTTTAGATCATACCAAAGTTTGGAAGAAATCTCAACCATCTCAATAATTGATACCCTAATTTTCCCTAATTTTATCACTAGTTTTGACTCTTCTGAACATCCCTTTTGGCCATAGGTATCTTAATTTGTTCAGGCTGCAAAATAATGTAAACTAGGTAGCAGTTCTGGAGGCTGGGAAGTCTAATATGAAGGTGCCAACAGATTTGGTCTGGTTGGGCTCACTCTGTGCTTCATAGATATTGTCTTTTATGTGTTCTCACATGAAGGAAAGAGTGAAGAAGCTCCCTTGACCATCTTTTATAAGGATACTAGTCCCAATCACAAGGACTCCATCATCAATTTCTAATTATATCCCAGAGGCCCTACCTTCTAATACCATTACCTAGAGATTAGGATTTCAACATATAAATTTGTGGGTGACACATATATTCAGACCATGTACATTCTGCTCCTCCTCCCCCTTTCCAAATTCATGTCCTTCTAGTATGCAAAATATATTATAGATAGGCTGATAATATTCCAAATCTTAAAATTCTGCTTCCTTTTTGGTAACAATTCCATCTTTAAACAACTTCTCTCTTCTTATATTTTCCTATAAGCATTCAACAGAAGCCATGCCTCACCTTCAACATTTTCCTTAGAAATTTCTTCTGCCAAATGTCCTCCTTCATCAGTCACAATTCTACCTTCCACCAAACACTAAAACAGGAACACATTTCAGCCAATTTATTTGACACTTATAATAAGGATTGCCTTTTCTCCTGTTTCTAATTATATGTTCTCTTATTTCCATCTGGCACCTCATCAGAATGGCATTTGTGGTCTATATTTCTACCACAATTCTGTTCACAAGCACTTAGATATTCTCTAAGAAGACTGAGGTTTTCTCTATACCTCTGTTCTTCTTCTTAACCATCATCAGAATCACCCTTAACAGTTCATGGCAATGCAGTTTTTTTCTAGCATGCACCTTCAAACTTTTCAGCTTCTATTCATTACCCAGTTTCAAAGCCACTTCCACCTTTATAGGTATTTGTTTCAGCAGCAACCCCACTCCTAGGTATCAATGTTGTCTCAGCCCATTATAGGCTGCTATAACAAAATACCTAAGACTAGATAATTTATAGACAACAGAAATTTATTTCTCACAGTTCTGGAGGCTTAAAAAGCCAAGATCAAGGTGCCAATAGATTTGGTGTCTAGTGAGGTCCTATTTCCTTCATATATGGAAGTCTTTTCATTGTAATATCACATGGCAGAAGAGGCTCGCTAGCTCTCTGTGGTTTCTTTTATAAGGGCACTAATACCAATCATGAGGGCTCCACCCTCATGGTCTAACCAACTCCCAAAGTCCCCACCTCCTAATAACATCACATTGGAGGTTAAGATTTTAGCAAATGAATTTTGGGAAGACATACTTTTAGTACATAGCAATAAGTTTTGATATGCAACCTTCTGGATTTCCTGGATGTGTAGTGGCTTTTCTAACTAACCACTAAAAGCTCTTCCTCTGGCTTTCACACCAGCATGGAGTAACGGTTAATAGGCCAGATTCTGAAGCCACACTTCTCAGCTTCAAAATCCAGCTATGCTCATTATTAGATATATGGCTTTTGTAAAGTCATATAATTTCTCTGTGCCTCAGTGAAAATAGCACCTACCACCATAGAACTGTTGTAATAATTAAATAGGCACATAGAAAAATAAATGCCTGGGATTTAGCAAGTGCTTATTTTTATTATCATTGTTTTCTCTGACGGTAGCTACCAATTACTGATTGTAAATTACAGGCCAATGGCTTTACAGGCATTATTTACAGTTGTTACCTCAATTCTGCAGGGCAAATATAATTTCTCTAGTTTTTCAGTAGGAAAATTGAGGTTCAGAGATTAGATAAGTGATTACGTGTAAAGTTACACAGTAAGTGACAGAGCCAGTATCTCAGAATATAAGTCCAGTTCCAAAGCCAGCACTGTGACCACTATACAGAAAGTCTTTATGGCATGAAGCCCTCACCAGTGACAATCTTCTGGTCTGCTCCTACATTTGGTTTACCTGAGGTAAATTTGACACTAATTTTTTTAGGATGGTTCTGTTTTTTTGTTTGGGGGTTTTTATTTGGTTGGTGGTTTTTTATCAGTGAAGCCCATTCTACCTGCACATTTCAATTTTTTTTTCTTAAAATTTTGAGTCCTGAGTGACAGACACCCTTCTTAGATGCAGAAAGAAAAAGGCACAAATAAGTTCTGAAGACAGATCTTCCCAACCTCAAATAAAGTGTAAGTGCCTACCTAGTCATGAAGAGAAGACTCAAATTGCACGTGGCTGTCCTGATTTCATATTTCCAATGTAAAGAAGAAGAAAATAAAATAGCAATGACCATATTAATAAATTTTAAATGTAAGTAATTATTTACTATGGCGCTCACATAATTTTTGTATCACAGACTGTTTTGACACTTATTTAGCCATTCAAAAATGTTTTAGTCAGCCAGACACTGGGCCAGAAAGGGAGTGGGGGTGGTAGATAATGCAGTAAAAAAGACTGAAAAATTTGCTGCCTCATTGAGTCTGTGCTGCAGTGGTAGAAAGCAAATAATACCTGAGTAGTCAAAGTCACCTTCTCATAGGGTTAAACTTTGTGAAGATGGGAAAAGTAGAAGTATTAGGAAATAATCAGAAGAATTAAGTACTATTTTAGAAAGGATGGTCAAGGAGACCTCTTTCAGGATCTAACATTTTAGCAGAGAGCTGAGTAATGAGAAAAAAAAAAAATAACAGGATTATTTGGGGAAGAGTGACCCCAGCAGGGAGAACAGGAAGTGCAAAGTCTCAAGCATAAATGAGCTTGGTGTGTTCCTGAAAAACAAACACAAAGAAAGACGATGTGTCTGGAGAACCAAGGAAAGGTGTTTCAAAATAAGGTTGGAGACACAGATAGGGGCCAGGTCATATGGGCCCAAATTGTATAGAGAGTTTTCATTTTATGCTAATTGGAATTAAAGCTTTCTGAAAGTTTTAAATAAGGTAGTATGACATTATTTTATTCATACTTTTGGGAGATCTCTCCTGCTAGTTTGTAGAGAATTGATTGTAGCAAGCAAAACTGAATACAAGATAATCAATTAAGAGGTAATTACAGTAGTCCATGTGAGAGATAATGAGAATATAAACTATGGTGGTAGTTGTGAATTAGGGATAACTTTGGAGGAAGAGTCAGGATGGGAACTCTTTATCAATTCCATTCAAGAATATACTTCTGGTGACTGGGGAACCCAAAACCTTTTTTTGTTTATTTCCCATACATCAAAAAGCAGTGTTCTTTAAACCTAATTTGGAATTATGAGAACCTAATGAAAGACATGGGCTCTTTTCTCCCAAACACATGCACACACACACACACACACACACACACACACACACACACACACGTTTACAATTTGCAGACAGTTTAAAGGGCTTCACTCCCTCCAAGCTTACAGTTCTTGATTTATAGTTAACTGACTGTTGCATCAAGGTGAAATTACCTCCACAAACTGGACCAAACAAAACCCATAATGGCCACTCAGTTGATCATCTCCTGTGCTTCAGGCCATTTTCTCTTTCCTTTTGCCTCTAGGAGAGAGTTATCACCACAGATGAGCACATAGATCAACTGACAAGTGCCTGCATCATCTTGAGGATATATCAAACCAGGAAAAGATATATAATAGATATATGATTAAGTCCTGCACATTAATCACTTGTGTATACCAATAGCATATAACACTTGCCTTTTCCCCAAATTTTCAGAATTGAAAAAGGAATAATGCTTTCTTTAAAGTTCTACTTCACATATTTCAATTCATATTACCTAATGATAACATAGAGAATATTCTTTGCAATTTTTGCAGATAAAGTTAAGTAATACAACTAGCCTATTCAAAATTGTGTAAAATTAGTCTACCCAACCATTAACAAAAGCATTTGATTGTAACAGTATCTAGGTAATATATGTGTATGTATGTGTGTGTGTATATATATGAGTGTATATAACTTATGTGGTATATATATTTACATTTCACCTTATCGTAGACTTTTCTATAGACAGTGTGACAACTAGTGCATCCCCAACTTTACCCCAATTTTCTAGCCTTTGGTGAATATACTCTTTTTATATCAGAAAAAAAATTATTCCTAAAAGGTAGTCCCATATTTTATCTGCTTCCTATAATCAAGTATTCCTGAAAATACCTGGGAAGTTCTTGTGCATGTCAAACATCCGTTCTTTAGATGTTTATGTTTAGATCAGCCAGCCATCTTGCTCTAAACTACATTGTTTCCCTCCCTGAATATCCATGTACTTGGCGTTTGCTGGTTTTGGTCAGCAGACATACTTTCTCCTTACTTCTTAATAATAATATCCTGGGTTTGGGTTGGTATGTACCCCTATCACACACAGCCAATGCACTTGAAAGAAAGTAGACGGATCTGAGCTTCACCGACCTGAGCTTCAGAGGAGGGTCAAACCAACTAGCACTTGCCATCAAGTCGTCCCAGTGAATGGGTTAGAGATGTATAAATTACAATTTTAAACATGGCGGGTAGGGAAGTCATTACTGATAAAGTGACATTTGGGCAAAGATTTGAAGAAGGTGAGACAATTAGCCATGTGATTATCTGAGAGAAAAGTACTTTTTATTTTTATTTTTTTGGCACTTCCAAACCCCTTACTCTATGTTTTCTTTTTTCTGTGCCATTCATTACCTTCTATCTTACTGTATAATTTACTCGTTAATCATGTTTATTGTTTATTCAACCTTCACTCAAAAATATAGGCATAGTGAAAGCATAGATCTGTGTCTATTTACTTATATATTTCTAGCACTTATAACAGTGTCCAGCACATAATAGTTTTCAAAAATATGTTATGTTAAGTCCTTAAGCAATTGAAAAATAAGAACTAGCCATAATAGCTCCCAGTGTCCACTGACCTTGTCATTTCAACAGATATTCTCTTCTGAACAGACTCTTGCTTAGTTTCCCAGCTAGATTATATGTTTTGAGGCCAGTGGGATGCTTTCCATTATTTCTTATGGGTCTAAAATAAAGGCTCCAACTCTTGCTGTGGCATTGAAAGAAGGAAGAAACCAGTTTTCTTCCATACTCCCCTTAAAATGTTTCATGTTTTACTCAGATAGAGACAAAAACTTTCCCAGTAAATCAGCCTCTTTATTATTAGGCAAAGCACTTCACTCTTTGGAATTTCCATTCTGTAGTATGATTTTCACTTTCTTTTGCATAATAAAAAGCCCATTAACACATCATGTGCATTTGTGTGTGTGTCTATAGATGCATTTTGCCAAAGTAAAAAGCATTTTTACTTAAAGAAGTAACAGAAAACTAGAGGTAGTTTTAAAATTGCAGTGTCTCCACATCTAAGCTTCACAGTTTGCACATCAGTGAATTCTACTACATTATCTTTAAAATATCCATTTTTCAGTGTGATGGCATACCTATGAATGAATGTACACATGCATGTACGCATTCACAAACATACACAAACTCACACATGCTTATTTCTAACTACTTCTATTATAAAAAACTATCTTACATTAGTTTTCTACTGTTGATATCAAATTACTACAAATTTAGCATCTTAGAAATCACAAATTTATTATCTCATAGTTCCATAAGCAATAAGTCCAGGTACGGTGTAGCTCAGTTAGTTCCTCTGCTTAGAGGATCACAGGCCAGTGCCAAGGTTTTAGCTAGGCTGTGTTCCTCTCTGGGGGAAAAAAAAATGCTTCCAAGCTCACTCAAATTATTTACAGAATTTAGTTCCTTGCAGTTGCGGGGCTGAAATCCCAGTTTCCTTTCTGACTGTCTGCTTGGACCTTGTCTCAGCTTTGAAGAACATTTATATTCTTCATCATGCTGACTCCTTCATGTCAAACCCAGCAACAATGCATTGAGTCTTCCTCATGCTTGGAAACTCTGACTTTCCCTTCTACTGCTACTTACCTGACTCTATCTCAAGGAAGATAACTGATTCTAAGGATCCATTTCGACCCACCTATATAATTCAGAATAATCTTATTTTAAGATCACTAAACAGTAACCTTAATTACATCTGCAAAGTCCCTTTTGCCGTATAACTTAACATATTCACAGGTTCCAATGGTTAGAGCCTGGGCATCTTTGAGGGGCCATTCTGCATAATACACTTACTAACACAATTTTAGAGTCCTTGCCTTGAACTTTCACTTCTTATCCCTTATCTTCCAGGGACTATACACTTACCTCCGGTACTTTAGAAAACGAAAAAACTTTCCATTCCTACATTCAGTGATTCCACATACCTTACATATTATTGGTGCCGAAATTACCTCTACTTACCCTTGTTTTTATTTCTTTTTCTTTTTTTGTGAAACTATTATAGCATGTTCATTTATCAATGGCAACTACAATTTGACCCTTCTTAGCCTTTCTCCAGCATTAGCTATTAAGATAAGAATAAACCAAGTGTAGCATTATGCATACACAATCTATTGTAGTCAAACAAAGAAAACAAAATTGAGATTCCAAAACTCTGGATTTTTAAATTAGAGTCATATAGTTAATATTATATTTTATTAGTAGGGAAAAGCAACTTTACTTAAGACTTTAAATGTCATTAGTCTAAATTTTTAAATATCTTTTTAGGTCTATAGTCTTGCCAGACTACCCTCTGCTTTTTTTGTAAGTGTACATATTTGTGGGGTACAGTGTGTTGATTTAATAGATGCAAATATCGTACAATGATTCACTTAGGGTAGGTAGCATATCCATCACCTAAATAGTTATCTTTTCTTTGTAGTGGTCATGTTCAAGATCCTCTTTTCTATCTATTTATAAGTATACATTATGATATTATCAGATGTAGTCAGCCTAGAACACCAGAACTTAGTCTTCCTACCTATCTGTAACTTTGTACTCATTAATCTACCTCTTCCCCTCCCCCTTCCCCTTTTAAATATTTTTAACTTAACCTTTCTGAGCTGTTTAGTGTATATGATAAAAATTTGTTTAGAAACTAGTTTTATTTATTTTTTATTTTTCTTTTCCTTTTTGTCTTTTTTACTGACCGGTAACGAGATCGCAACCCTCGGTGTTGCGCCCGCACCGCGCTCAACCAGTGAGTGGGAACCGGTCTCCACATGGGATCCGAACCGTCGAACCGTCAGCGGGAGCGCCGCCATGCTCCCAGGTGGCGCACTCTCCAGCGCACCACCAGGCTGGCCCAAGAAACTAGTTTTAAACACTATACTCTGATAGAATAGAGAAAATTTTCTTCAGAAAAATAATTTTGAATGCTATGACTAGCTTGATTAATAAATTATGCATAAGCAGCTGATGTTTGAAGGAGAGATTCTAAAGTGGCAATTAGAAAGTGAATATTGACTGTTTTGGATGTTTATTTGCTAAGAAATCAACTCTCCTTGAATAGGTAAATTTAAGGAATCAGTTATTTCATGAAAGGCAATGACATACACATTTCATCTTGCTTCAGTTTGAAATGTTTTTAAAATTCTTAAGCTGGTTTTACTAACTCAGGGGCAAAGACAAGATGGACCCCAGACCACCTGCATCATAGGCACCTGAGACATTTAATAAAAATTCAGATTTAGGGCCCAACTCTCAACATGAACTAGAATCGTGGATTGGAGCTGGAAATTTTACCAATATTCTCTATGTGTTGATTCATAACATTGAAAGAACATTTTTTAAAAAAACTCACTTAAATGATTATATGAAAAATGATTATATTTAAAATAATTACATTTGGTTCCTCTGCTGTTTTCTGGGGTAAAAATTTTTGGAGGTTTTTCGTGATTATGATATATAATAGTTCATTCTGATTTTTGACGTTGTTTCTTAATTTCATTTTTCCCCTAGATATTTCCTTATGAATTCAAGTGCCTGGATCCCCTGCAAGATAAGACTTGATAACTTAGAATATATATAAACAAACCACATACTCCTTTAAAATATTAAATTTTTGTTGAGTAAATAAGTATCATTTCAACTTTACTTTTATTATATTTCCTGTAACATTATTTATTAAGATATGACACTGTTGCTTAGAATTTTTGCTTCCAGCCAAGATGAAGAAACAAGGGTTAGATTTTCTCTCCCAACTGAAAAAAATACATTTCAAGAAATATACAAAAGAACAATTTTGAGCCATTGGACATAAGAGAAGGAAGAAGATACTTAGGAAATGGGGTAAAAAGTGTCATGCCCTGTGATTGGTCCATTTACTGGCTAAAGAAGTTTTCAGATTACGGAGCAGGGAAGTGAAAATAAGAGCGACTGGTGGTCTTCCTAATTTGTTGAGACAGAGATAGGTTTTGTGGAAATCAATAAACTAGAATTTGCAGAACAGAGTACCAGAAATAAGACAGCTGCAGTGCAAGAAAGCTCTGGATACCTGCAGAGTGTTCCCCTGAGTATTCAGCTAAGTGCTGATGAGTACACGCATATGAGGAAACTCCCTGAGTCTGGGTAAAGAACCACCTAGAAGTATTAAAGGAAACTATATTGAGAATTTACACAAAGCCAGAAATATTTCCTCTTTTTAACAGCCATCCTGAAAAAAAAATCACACAATTCACATGGAAAGTAAAGGGCTCATAAGGGTTTTGCCTTGGTAATAAACTCACTTTTGTGAAACAGGCATTAAAGCCTGGACATAAAAGAGCAACTGCATATACAAGGAAAAATCAGAAAGTGACTAAACATGCCCACGGAAAGGTGCAGGCTTATAAAAGACATCAGTAAACCTTAGGTTTACACTTCAGGCTGATTCTTAACACAGAGACAACCTACGACAATGAAAAACCAAGAACAGAAAAACAATAATATTTTTCATAAAGCTTTTTATTAAGTGGTTAATATTACACTCTTCTCTCAATATTTTCTATATTCTCATTACTGCTAGTCAACTATTTTACAAGAGGAATGTATTACATTCATTGTATTCTCATTAATATTTTTAATTTTTATTTTTACTGTGGTGAAATATATATAACATGAGGATTGCCATTTTAAGTATTTTAAAACATAAATTTACATGAAATTAATTACATTCATAATGCTGTGTGACCACCGCCTGTATCTATTTCCAGTATTTTTCATCATCCTAAATATAAACTGTGTACTCATAAGCAATAACTCCTCATTATTCCTTCCCCCCAGTTTCTGGTAACCCCTAGTTTACTTCTATCTCCGAATCTTTTCTTTTTAATGTATTTTTCTCTTTTTTAATATTTTTATTTTTATTTCCATTTATTACTTAATTTATTTATTATGGGTTATGAGTATTCATGAGATACAAAGCTAATTGTCACCCCCCGTGCCCATGATGTGGGGGCCAGATTCATACTGGCTGTATATCCATTACCACAAACTGCATTTGTATCCCGAGTCCACGATTCAATTACCCCCAACCTTCCCCCCCCTCCCTCCTTCCCCCCACCCTACTCTGTAGCCCATAGAATATTCTCTCCCTCTGCAAGTCCAACATACTACTGTGGTCTTTCTTTCCTTCCTTCTTTCTCTCTTAGCTCCTCCATATGAGTGAGCAGACGTGGTATTTATCCCTCTGTGCTTTGCTTATTCTACTCAACATAAGTTTCTCCAAGTTCATCCATGTTTTTGCAAATGGGAGTATTTCATTATTTTTTATGGCAGAGTAGTAATCCATGGTGTATATATACCACAGTTTCCTTATCCAATCATTCATCGATGGACATTTAGGTTGGTACCATGTCTTGGGTACTGTAAACAGAGCTGCAATGAACGTGGGAGTGCAGGTATCCCTTCGACATGATGATTTCCATTCCTCTGGGTATATACCCAGAAGTGGGATTGCAGGATCACATGGAAGATCTATCTGTAGTTGTTTGAGAAACCTTCATACTGTGTTCCATAGTGATTGTACTAAATTATAGTCCCACCAACAGTGTAGGAGTGTTTCCTTCTCCCCAAACCCTCACCAGCATTTGTTATTCACCATCTATTTGATTACAGCTAGTCTAACTGGGTGAGGTGGTATCTCAATGTAGTTTTAATTTGCATTTACCTGATGACTAGTGACATTGAGCATCTTTTCATGTACCTATTCACCATTCATAAGACCTCCATTGAAAAATGTCTATTCAGCTTCTTTGCCCATTTTTTAATTGGGTTATTTGTTATTTTACTATGTAATTGTTTGAGTTCCTTATATATTATGGATATTAGTCCCTTGTCAGATGCATAGTTAACAAAAATTTTCTCCCACTCTGTAGGTTGTTGTTTCACTCTGTTGATTGTTTCCTTTGTTGTGTGGAAAATTTTAGTTTGATATTCTCCCATTTGTTTATTTTATCTTTTGCTGCTTGTGCTTTTGGGCTCCTGTTCATAAAGTCTGTGCCAAGACCTGGTTCCTGAAGTGTTTCACCTATATTTTCCCTTAGTAATTTTACAGATTCAGGTCTTATACTTAAGTCTTTAATCCATTTTGAGTTGACTTTAGTGTATAGTGGGAGGTGCATATCTAGTTTCATTCTTCTGGATATGGATATCCAGGTTTCCCAGCACCACTTGTTAAACAGGAACTCTTTTCTCAATGTAGATTTTTGTTACCTTTGTCCAATATCAGATGAAGGTTGCATTCTGGGCTCTCAATTCTACTCCACTGGTCTGAACATCTATTTTTATACAAGTAACATGCTGTTTTGGTTACAATAGCTCTGTAGTATAATTTGAAGTCAGTTAGTGTTATGCCTTCAGCTTTATTTTTTTTTATTCAGGATTGCTTTAACTATTCTGGGTCTTTTGTTGTTCCATATAAATGGTAAGATTGTTTTTTCCATTTCTGTGAAGAATGTCAATGGTATTTTGATAGGGATTGCACTGAATCTGTAGATTGCTTTGGGTAGTATAGACACTTTCACAATTTTAATCCTTCCAATCCAGGAGCATGGAATATCTTTCCACATTTTCATGTCTTCTTTAATTTCTTTCAGATGTGGTTTGTAGTTCTCATTGTACAGGACATTCACCTCCTTGGTTAAATTGATCCCTAGGTATTATATTATTTTTGTGACAAGTGTAAATGGGCTTACTTTATTTCTCTTTCTGTTGGTTCATTATTTGAGTATATAAATGCAGCTGATTTGGGGGCATTTATTTTGTATCCTGCAACATTACTGAAATTACTTACCAGCTTTAGGAATTTTTTGATAGAATCTTCAGGTTTTTTCTATATATAGTATCATGTCATCTACAAATAGAGACAGTTTGACTTCATATTTCTCAATCTGGATTCCCTTTATTTCTTTCTCTTGCCTGATTGCTCTGGCTAGTACCTCTAGTACTATGTTAAATAGTGGTAGGGAGAGTGGGCATCCTTGTTTTGTTCTTGCTCTTAAGGGAAAGGCCCTCAACTTTTCCCCATTCGGGACTGGTGGTGGGTTGTCATAAATGGATTTAATTGAGTTGAGATATTTTCCTTCTATATCTAATTTGTTGGGAGACTTTATCTTGAAGGAATGTTGAATTCTGTCAAATGTTTTCCAGCATCTATTGAGATAATCGTATGGTCTTTGTAATTCAGTTTGTTGATGTGATGTATCACATTTATTGTCTTTTGTATGTTGAAACGTCCTTGCATCTCTGTGATAAATCCCACATGATCATAGTGTATAATTCTTTTCATGTGTTGCTGTATTCTGATTGCTAATATTTTGTTCAGGATTTTAGCATCTATGTTCATCAATGATATTGACCTGTAATTTTCTTTTTTGTTGTGTCTTTATCTGGTTTGGGTATCAGAGTTATGTTGGCCTCATTGAATGAGTTTGGGTGAATAGTTTCTATTTCAATTGTTTGGAATAGTTTGAGGAGAATTGGTAGTAACTCCTCTCTAAATGTCTGATAAAATTCAGCTGTAAAGATGTCTGGACCAGGATTTTTCTTTGTTGGGAGTTTGCTAATTACTGGTTCAGTCTCATTGCTTGTTATTGGTCTGTTCAGGTTTTCTATCTCTTCCTGGTTCAGTCTTGGTAGTTTGTAGTTGAATACAAACTTATCCATATCTTCCAGATTTTCATATTTGTTGTCATACAGTTGTTTATAGTAGTCTGTAATGATTCTTTGTATTTCTTTTATTTTAAATTTTATTTTATTTTGTCAATATGCAATGTGGTTGAATATTGTGGCCCATTACCAAAACCTCCTTCCCACATCTGTCTCCCCCTCCCTCCAAACAACCTCATATCTGTTCAATTGTAAAAACAACATCAAAAAATTGTAATTGTTGTGTATTCTCCCCCCCCCAGTTTATATGTGTATTTATTTATTTATATTTAGCTCCCACAAATAAGTGATAACTTGTTTTTTCTTGTTCTGTGCCTGGCTCATTTCACTTAATTCTCTCTAGGCCCATCCATATTGTTGTAAATGTCAGTATTTTATTCTTTTTTTATAGCAGAGTAGTATTCCATGGTGTACATATACCACATTTTCCGTACCCACTAATCTGATGATGGACATTTGGGCTGGTTCCCACTCTTAGCTATTGAAAAGAGTGTTGCAATGAACATTGGAGAACAGGTATACCACCGACCTGATGATTTCAATTCCTCTGGGTATATTCCCAACAGTGGGATAGCGGTGTCATATGGTAGATCTATCTGCAATTGTTTGAGGAACCTCCATAACATTTTCCATAGAGGCTGCACCATTTTTCAGTCCTGCCAACAATTTATGAGAGTTCCTTTTTCTCTGCAACCTCGCCAGCATTTATCACTCACAGTCTTTTGGATATTAGCCATCCTAACTGGGGTGAGATGGTATCTCAGTGTGGTTTTGATTTGCATTTCCTGAATGCTGAGTGATGTTGAGCACTTTTTCATGTGTCTGTTGGACATTCGTATATCTTCCTTTGAGAAATGCCTATTTAGCTCTTTTGCCCATTTTTTAATTGGATTACCAATTTTTTTGTTATAAAGTTGTTTCAGTTCCTTGTATATTCTGGATATTAATCCTTTGTCAGATGTATATTTTGCAAATATTTTCTTCCACTCTCTTGATTATCTTTTAACTCTGTTAATTGTTTCTTTTGCTGTGCAGAAGCTTTTCAGTTTGAAATAATCCCATTTGTTTATTTTTCCTTTGGTTGTCCGTGCTTCTGGGGTTGTATTCATGAAGTCTGTGCCCAGTCCTAATTTCTAAAGTGTTTCTCCTGTTTTCTTTAAGAAGTTTTATTGTTTCAGGATGTATATTTAATTCTTTGATCCATTTTTAGCTGATTTTAGTATATGGTGAGAGGTATGGGTCTAGTTTCATTCTACTGCATATAGATATCCAGTTATCCGAGCACCATTTGCTGAAGAGGCAGTCTCTTCCCCAGCGTATGTGCTTGGTGTCTTTGTCAAAGATCAGATGGCTGTAGGCAGGTGGGCTGATTTCTGGATTCTCTATTCTATTCCATTGATCAGTGTGTCTGTTTTTATGCCAGTACAATGCTGTTTTGGTTATTATAAATTTGTAGTATAGTTTAACGTCAGGTAGTGTTATGCCTCCAGCTTTTATTTATTTATTTATTTATTTATTTATTTATTTATTTATTTATTTATTTATTTATTGCTCAAAATTGCTTTGTCTATGCATGATCTTTTGTTATTCCCTATAAATGTCTGGATACTTTTTTCCATTTCTGAGAAAAATGTCATGGGAATTTTGATAGGGATTGCATTGAATTTGTAGATCTCTTTGGGTAGTATGGTCATTATCACAATGTTGATTCTTCCAATCCAAGAGCTTGTGATATCTTTCCATTTTCTTGTGTTCTCTTTAATTTCTCTCAGCAGTGATTTGTAGTTCTCATTATAGAGATTTTTCACATCCTTGGTTAACTCTATTCCTAAGTATTTTATTTTTTATTTTTATTTTTTGGTGGCTATAGTAAATGGGAAAGGTTTCTTGATTTCTCTTTCTGAATGTTCACTATTGGAGAATAGAAATGCTACTGACTTCTGTGTATTGATTTTATATCCTGCTACATTGCAGAAATCATTTATCAACTCCAAGAGTCTTTGTAGAGGCTTTAGGCTGTTCGATATATAGGATCATGTCATCTGCAAACAGGGACAGTTTGACTTCATATTTTTCAATCTGGATGCCTTTTATTTCCTTCTCTTCTCTGATTGCTCTGGCTAGTACTTCCAGCACTTTGTTGAATAGGAGTGGTGAGAGTGGGCATCCTTCTATAGTTTCTGTTCTTAAGGGGAAGCTGAAAGCTTTTCAGGATGATATTAGCAGTGTGTTTATCATATGGTTTTAATTATTTTGAGATACTTTCCATCTTTACCTAACTTGTAGAGAGTCTTTTCCACAAATGAGTGTCGAATTTTATCAAATGATTTTTCAGCATCTATAGAGATGATCATATGGTCCTTGTGTTTGATTTTATTGATATGGTGTATCACATTGATTGATTTGTGTATGTTTAACCAGGCTTACATCACTGGGATGAATCCTACTTGATCATGTTGCATAATTTTGCATATGTGTTGCTGTACTCTGTTAGCTAGTATTTTATTGAGAATTTTTGTGCCTATATTCATCAAGAATATTGGTCTATGGTTTTCTTTTTTAGTAGGATCTTTACCTGGTTTTGGTATCAGGGTGAGGTTTGCTTCATAGAAAGAGTTTGGGAAAATTGCTTCTGTTTCAATCTTTTGGAATTTCTTCTTGTAGAGTGTTGGTGTCAATTCCTCTTTGAATGTTTGGTAGAATTCAGCTGTGAATCCATCTGGGCCTGGAATATTCTTTGTTGGGACCCTTCTGATAAGAGCCTCAATCTCTTTTATTGTTATTGGTCTGTTCAGATTTTCTACATTTTTTGGGCTCAGTTTTGGTAGTTTGTGTGTGTCCAGAAATTTATCCATTTTCTCCAGATTTTCAAATGTGTTGGCATTTGGTTGTTTATAGTAGACTCTAATGATTCCTTGTATTTCAGAGATATCAGTTGTTATATCACCTTTTTGTTACTAATTTTTGTTATTTGGGTCTTCTCTGTTCCATTTTTAGTTAGCCATGCTAATAGCTTGTCAATTTTATTTATCTTTTCAAAAAAACAACTTTTCAATTCATTGATCTTTTATATCATTTTGGGGGTTTCAATTTCATTAAGTTCTGCTGTAATCTTAATGATTTCTTTCCATCTACTAACTTTGGGTTTGGAGTGTTCTTCTTTTTCTAGTTGTTTAAGGTGAAGTATAAGGTTGTTCACTTGCCATCTTTCCATTCTTCTGAAGTAAGCATTTAATGTGATAAATTTCCCCCTTAGTACTGCTTTTGCAGTATCCCACAAGTTTGGTATATTATATTATTTTTTGTTACATTCAATAAATTGTTTGATGTCCTGTTTGATTTCTTCTTGGACCCGTATGTCATTAAGTATTATGCTGTTTAATTTCCATGTGTTTGTTTGTATAGTTTCCAGAATTTCGTTTGTTATTGAATTCTAATTTTAGTCCATAGTGTTCTGAAAAAATAAATGGGATAATTCCATTTTTTTAATTTATATAGTGGCCTTCTTTCTCTCTTTTTATGTTTTTTTTTTTTTGGTTGAAAGTCTATTTTGTCTGATATAAGAATAGCTATTACTGCTCATTTTTGCTTTCCATTTGCATGGTTTATCTTTTTCCATCTCTTTACTTTTAGTCTGTGTGTCTCTCTATATATGAGATGGGTCTCTTGAAGACAGCATGTACTTGGGTCTGGCTTTTTAATCCAGTCAGTCAGCCTGTGTCTTTTGACTGGTGAGTTTAGTCCATTTACATTTAGGGTAGTTACTGACAAGTGTTGTTTAATTCCTGTCATTTAATTGCTTCATGTTTAGATGGTTTAAATATCTTTTGATCATTATTTCCCCTTTTATTTCTCTTCTTCAATGCTAGCTGTAGATTTAAGATGGGATGATTTAGCTTCTTTTTCTTTCTTGCTAACATTTTTGTTTTAATGGTGGGTTTTGCTCTTTCTTATGTATTTGTGAAATTGTTCACCATTATTCAGATTCCAGATGAATGGCTCCCTTGAGAATTTCTTGCAAGGCTGGTCAGGTGGTGGTGAACTCCCCTAGCTTTGCTTCTGGGAAATACACTATTTCTCACTCATTTATGAAAGAGAGCCTTGCTCAGTAAAGAATTCTTGGCTAGCAATTTTTTTCTTTTAGCATTTTGAATATATCATTCCATTTTCTTCTGGCCTGTAGGGTGTCAATTGAGATGTCTGCTGTTAGTCTGATGCGGGTACCCCTATAAGTGACCTGACTCTTTTCTCTTTCTGCTTGTAGAATTTTCTCTTTGTCTTTGTGCTTGGCAAATTTAACTATTATGTGTCTTGGGGAGGATCTTTTTGGATCAAATCTGCTTGGGGACCTTTGAGCTTCTTGGACCTAAAGGTATGTATCTGACCCTACACCTGGGAGGTTTTCTGTTACTATTGTCTTGAATAGATTTTCAATACCTTTTCCTTTCTCCTCCCCTTCTGGAATACTGACAATTCAGATGTTAGAGCACTTGAGGTTGTCTGCTATCTCTCTTAGATTTTTCTTGTTATTTTTAATTTTCCCCTTTTTTTGTTTGCCTGAGTGATTTCAAAAAGACCAACCTCAAGATCTGAAATTCTTTCTTCTGCTTGCTCTACCCTGCTGCTCAAGCTCTCAGTTGTGTGTTTTTTTTTTTTTTTTTTATTTCATTGAGTGAATCTTTCATTTCTAGAAATTCTGCTACACTCTTTTTCAGGGTATTTATCTCTTTGTGGATTTCCTCCTTCATATTCTGGATACGTTTTCTTGTTTCATTGTGTTCTCTAATTGAGTCTTCCTTTATTTCTTCAAGTTTTCTTAAGGTCATTGCTCAGAATTTTTCAGAAATTGCAAGAATTCCCTGTTACATAGAGTCTGACATTGGAGCATTAGTGTGTTCTTTTGGTGGTGTCATTTCTTCTTTTTCATTTGTAGTTCTAGTAATTTTTCATTGCTGTTTGGTCATTTGGTAGAGGGTTTGCTTCTTCTATTAAACTGAGATTGGCTATGGAGTGGCCCTGGCAGTTACTGTGGTTGTGAAATGTCTTTGCTTGACAGTAAGTTTGGTGGTAGCTATTTTTTCTTAATTGGCACATGAGAATTGTATATTTTTTATGGAGTACAATGTGATGTTTGGGTACTTTTATACAGTGTGCAATGATCATATCAGTGTATTTAGCATATACATCACTTCAAACAGTTGTTCCCTCTTTGCATTGGGAGCATTCAATTCCTCTCAATTAGCTACTTGAATTTATACAGTAACTGTTCATTGACTATAGTCAAAAACAATTTTAAAAAATAGTAAACCCTGGAGAAGGGGGTAATCTGATTTCCAGAGTTGCTATATTATTAGAGGTAAATGTTCAGCCTTCCACACACACACAAAAAAAAATCACAATGCATGCAAACAAAGAGGAAGGTATGGCTCATTCAACATAAAAAAGAAATCAGTAGAAACAGTCTCTGCAAAAGACCTGATGAAAGATCTACTAGAGAGAGACTTTTAAACAATTGCCTTAAAGGTTCTCAAACAACTAAAAGAAAATTTAGATAAAGTCAAGAATATGATTTATGAATAAAATGAAAATATCAATAAAGAGATTCTGGAGTTGAGTAATACAACTTTTGAACTTTGAAAAATTCACTAAAGGGATTTGAAGACTGATTTGTGCAGGCAGAAGAAAGAATCAGCACACCTGAAGACAAAAAATGAAAATCATTGAGTCTGAGGAACAGAAAGAAAAAAAGATTGAAAAAACATAAACAGAGCCCAAGAGATCTGTGGAGCATCATCAGGTTTAGCAACATACTTTTTGTGGAAGTTTAAGAAAGAGAAGAGAGAGAAATATGGAATGAGAGATTATTTGAAGAAATAATGCCTGAAAACTTCCCAAATTTTATAAAAGACATAAATATAAACATCCAAGAACATAAAATTCCAAATAAGATGAATTCAAAAGACCCACACTAAGACACATTTTAATCAAACTTTCAAATGCCAAAGACAGAGATATTGAAAGCAGAAAGACTTGAGACTCATCACATACAAACATCCTCAATAAGATTGTCAGTGTGTTTAGTATCAGAAACTATGAGGATCAGAAGGCAGTGGGGCAATGTATACAAAGTGGTAAAACAAAAAAATGTCATTCAAGAATCCTAAATCTAGCAAACCTGTCCTTCAAAAAAGAGAGAAATTAAGACACTCCCATATAGATAAAAGCTGAGGGAATTTATTAGCACTAGACCTACCCTGCCAGAAATGTTCAAGCGAGTCTCTCAGGGTGAAATGAAAGAACATTAGACAGTAACTCAAAATCATATGAAGAAAATAAAAATCTCAATAAAGGTAAACATATTGGCAAAGATAAAAGCTAGTATTATTGTAACAATGGTTTGTAGCTGCACTTTTTGTTTTCTACATGATTTAACAGACTAATGCATTAATAACAATTGTTATTCCAAAAGCTATTGTTATTGTAACTTTGGTTTGCAACTTCACATTATGTTCTCTACATGATTAAAAGTCTAATGGATTTCAAAGAATTATTAGTTTATGTTTTGTGGCATGCACTGTATGAAGATGTAATTTTGTGACATCAACAACTGAAAAGGGTGGAAATGGAAATGTTAAGCTGGTGTAAATTTAAGTAAGAGTGTTATCGCTTTATTTCCCTTCATTTCAGAAGGATAGCCTTGTGGGGTAGAGTATTCTTGGCTTGCAATCTCTGTCTTTTAGTATTTTGAATATATCATCCCATTCCTTTCTGGCTTTTTGGGTTTGTGATGAAAAGTCTGATTTTAGTCTGATTGGGGCTCCCTTATAGGTGATTTGATGCTTCTCTTTTGCAGCTTTTGAAATTCTCTCTTTGTCTATGAGTTTTGCCAATTTGACTATAATATGTCTTGGAGAAGACCTTTTTGGGTTGAATACGTTTGGGGATCTTTAAGCTTCCTGAATCTGAAGATCTGTGTCTTTTCCAATAACTGGGAAGTTTTCTGCCACTATTTTGTTGAATATGTTTTCAATGCAATCTCCTTTTTCCTCCCCTTCTGGAATACCCATTACTCAGATATTTGAGTGCTTATGGTTGTCTGATATCTCTCTCAGATTTTCTTCAATGCCTTTAATTCTTTTTCATTCTTTTTATTTATTTATTTTTGATTGCCTTATTTCAAATAGCTTTTTTTTTTTTGTCTGCCTGTGTTATTTCAAACAGCCCATCTTCAAGGTCAGAAGTTCTCTCTTCTACTTCTGCAAGCCTGCTGGTTAAACTCTCTGTTGTGTTTTTCATTTCATTGAATGAATTCTTCAGTTCGGCAAGCTCTGCTACATTCTTTTTCAGGGCATTGATTTCCTTGTACATTTCTTCTTTCAGGTCCTGTATACTTTTCCTCATTTCATAATGTTGTCTAGCTGAGTTTTCTTGTATCTCATTCAGTTTCCTTAGAATTATCACTCAAAATTCCTTGTCGGGCCGGCCCGGTGGTGCACTGTATAAGTGCGCCGCTTGGGAAGCGCAGCGGCGCTCCCGCCCGAGGGTTCGGATCCGGTTCCCGGATATGGACCAGTTCCCACTCACTGGCTGAGCGAGGCGCAGGAGCAGTGCCGAGGGTTGCGATCCCATTGCTGGTCCCCGGTCCAGTACGGGGGCAACACTGAGGGTTGTTGCCGGACACGGAAAAAGACAAAAGACAAAAGACAAAAGACAAAAAAAAAAAAAAAAAAAATTCCTTGTCAAACATTTCAAGGGCTTCTTGTTCTATAGGATCTAGAGCTTGAGGGTTATGACACTTTGGTAGTATACTTTCTTGATTTTTCTTATTTCTGGCATCTTTCCTTTGATGTTTAGTCATTGTGGCAGTGGGTTTCACATTTCAGAGTTTTGACACTATTGTCTGGCTAGGATGTTGCTGGGGTTTCCAATTTGGTTTGGATACCTCATTGTCTGTTCAGTTGGCCACTAGTGCCTTGTGTGTGTGGTTGCCTCGGGTCTTGGGCCTCTCTGGGGAGCCACCTCTCTGGACACCATGCACTCGGCCAGGCTGCTGGGTTACACGGAGGCACTGCAGGATGTGTGGTCTCTGTGGAGCTTCCGCCTCCCCTGTTGGATGTCTCCCTCCTCAGTGTTCAGTGGACCAGGCTGGGGATGGAGGCAGGTGGTGGTGGTGAGGCCTACCTGCTGGATCACATGGCAGTGGCACTGCAGGTTGTGTGGTCTCTGCAGAGCTTCTGCCTCCCCTACTGGTCTTCTCCCTGCTCTGTGTGCACTGGGCCAGCCTACTGGGTCATGTAGCAGCACCACAGAGCATGTGGTCTCTGTGGAGCTTCCGCCTCCCCTGCTGGATGTCTCCCTGCTCTGTGCGCACTGGGCCCGACTGCTGGATTGCAATGCGGCAGTACTGCAGGGTGTGTGGTCTCTTAGAACAGTGAATTTAATTGGATACTGCAAATTTGCATTGACTCCCTACAGATGGATAAAAGAACAAACAAAACTCAGTGTCAGTAACAAGCAGCTAAAGATAAGTGTGAGAGCCAGAGGGCCTCTTCATTGATTAACCAAGGATCTCTTATCTGTTGCAGTAGAAGAGTAAGTAGAAATAAAAAGCAGACTGAGAACTGTTAGTTAATGTCACAAAGCTCCAGGGACATTGGTATGCTCAGTCAAGTCATGTCTGTTATGCTGCGGTTGGTGCCATAATTGATGAAATTTGGAACACTGAAACATGGGATAGAGAGACATAGGGATATGTGTCCTTGATGATGTTGGCTGTGGGGACCCCCAAAACCTATATAGCTTGCACGAGTGGCCCATTATAACCTCCCCCACATTGAAAGAGCTGATAAATGAAATGTTCCCTTTTCATGAGGGGAACATGTGCCCCCACCCACTTTCTTGGCTTCTAGGCCAATAACTATAGTTAAATCTTAGCCTAAACTGGGCAGGGACATGCCGGGCATGACACATGAGGAAAACAACCATATACCAAAGAGATTTCAAGTTAGTATGTGCTGCCCAGTGCCAGGTTAATACACACGGGGTTGGATTTTGAAGGCGCTTGATCAAGGGGGCCATAGTGTAAGAATGGAAAAGCAAAAATTGATTGACTTGGGGAGACTTTCCCAGGATATGGGATTTAACATGCTGGCAAAAAGCCCTAGAGATTGAGGCAAACTTACTGCTCATATGGTTCTTAGAAGCCTGGAGAAAACAGTGACCCATAATGAACAAAGTAGAAATGCCTAAAGAGCAATAGCAGGTGGTACCAGAATACATAAAGATGCTGAAGGAAATGGTGATTCAGGAAAGGATATTTTATATGGATCTAGAAGACCGTGTAGAGTTTCATGTTTCACAAGAGGTCAAGCAGGCACAGCATTCACACAAACCATCAAGAATGTGCTGGTGAGAAGAGCATCAGCATCACTAAGAAGGTTACTATTTATGGCTTTCCTCTGTAGGACAGGGATAATGGAGGGAGATGCAACAGAGTCTGCTTGTTAGCCTCCATGGGGATGATGTATCCCTAAAGTAATAGGGGGTGTTGCTTAATAACTAGAAGATAGTGGTCAAAATTCTGTGAAGATCAGCAAGGTTAAAGGGAGCATCCAAGGAGAGTTGACCGATAGAGAATAATAAAGATGGCTTATAAAACATGGCATTTTTAGAGACAAAATAGAAAGGCAACGAAAAGGGAGGCTACTTAAGATATGCAACCATATAAAGATCAGACTTCTCAGTAAAATTTTTAGGAGTCAAATGGCCAGGGATATTCCCATTTAAATGTAAGACAATTTACTACATCTTGCATCCCCTAACACAAACAAGGAAGCACAGTGTCTGGTAGTCATCTTTGGGTTCTGGAGGTAATAAATTCCACTTGTAGGAATATTGCTCTGGCACATATATCCTGTGCCATGGAATACCTCGAGCTTTGAGTAGAGCCTAGTGAAGGAAAGGAATCTATTTCAGGTACATGTAGTGGCTTAAACAACCCTGCCACTTAGGCAATAAGATCCGGCAGAGCCTAAAGAGCGGGAGGTATAGGTAATGTGAAGCTATGGTGTATTCCACTGGGAGAATCACAAAACAGATCCCTAGGATTCTGGAGGAAAGCCATGACATCTGCACAGGGAATTATACACCTTTTGAAAAACAGGTCTTTGTGTGTTACTGCACCTTAGTAGATATAGAACACTTGACTATGGAGCACCAAATGCCCATGTATCTGGAACTGCCTGTTTTGAGCCAAGGAGGAGAGTGGTGTCTCTAGCCAAATTCCTGTATCAACATCAGAAGATAAACTAAACCTCTTATATCATTTGTGTACGTGTCTATTCAAGAAAACTAAAATTATTATGCGCCTGAAGGTAAACAGTAGATATTTCCCAGTAAGGTATTGGGACTATTGGTGTTTTTTGTTTGTTTGTTTGTTTGTTTTCTAATGTTAATTTTATTTATCTGTTTTATCTGCATTTTTGAACATATCTAAAATGAACATGTATGTTCATTACTTGTAAAATCAGAAAGTGATGACAATTTTGAAAGTCATGATTTATGGGTAAATATTAACTTACTGGTAATTTAATACCTGATAAATGCAGAAATTCTCAGGAAGAACAAATATTTTTCTCTTTGTTCCATATCAAAAGCCTAGTAGATGCATGCTCTGTGCTAGTTGGTACTTTTTGGAAAACCAGAACTATTTCTGTTATTCTTTCCTTGTGCTAATCAGAGGAAAACCTACTCAGTCTCTCCTTAAAATACCATCAACCTTATATACATTTTAAAGAGAACTGGGTTGATCCAAGACCACCCAGAGTACTGTTCTACAAATATCACTCAGGTATTGTTTTACTTTTTTAACTTTTTTATTCCTACTGTCTACTTCCTCAGAGGATCAGTTAAATCCAGTTATTTTGAGTGAATAAATGCCTGCGGCTATGTTTTTCAGGAAAACATGTGAATAAAATATTAATATTTTAATCAATTTTCTGACTACCTAATATTTTGGGTATTGTATACCTTCTACTATGTATAAGCATCACTGATTTTTTTTCTAATTTGAAAAAAGTTTATTTCTTTTCGGATAGGGTTGACTCTATAGTGGATGGAGTATGGACATTTTTTAATGGCTTAACATTAGGAGTATATGGAAAGATTTTCTGCCAATATCATGCCTGATACTGATCCTGATTCTGTACGTGAAATCCCTAGTTAATCTCTTCTTCAAAGTCAGCTGCTAAAATGTAACTGTCTTCTAAATTGAGCAAAATTAAGTAATTATTTTCATGAAAATCTTAGCTAAATTTCATTTCTCAATTTCCTACGTAGAATGCATACCTGAGAGAATGGTACAATGAGAGTGTTATTTTGAGGACAATGGAATGATAAAGAGAACATAGAGATAAAGGTCAATGCAGGGTGTGCTTTTTGGCCAAAGTGGAGTATTTCAGTGGAAGAAACATGAGCAACTGGCCAGAAAAAAAAAAAAAAAAAGATTAGATTTTTGTAATACCATGAATTAAAAGAGCAAGGGGATGTGCAGAAGAAAGTGGGAAGGTGCTGAAGTGAAGTTTCGCCTACTTTACCATTTTGCCAAAGGCTAGCAATGGCATCTGGAGCCAGGTAAGTATAGGCTGTTTCTTTGCAAAGAATACTACTCTTGGATGATTTAAGTTAATGCAATATTTTCACATTTCAGCTGCCCCAATATCTTTTTGAAGGTATAAGAACTTGAAATATCTTGAAATATTGTATTCAAGAATTGGTCATTTATTTTTTTTTTCCTTTTTTTTTTTTTTTTCTTTTTTCGTGACTGGCAACGGGATCGCAACCCTCGGCGTTGCGCCAAGAATTGGTCATTTATACTTACAGTAGTCTCATCCTTCTTTTAAGTCCTTATGAAAAAGTTCCTTTTTTTTTTTTTTTTTATTTTTTGGTCCTTTTTGAGACTGGCCGTACGGCGCTCAGCCAGTGAGCGCTATGAGCTCACCAGTCATCCCTATATAGGATCCGAACCCACGGCAGGAGCGCTGCTGCGCTCCCAGTGCCACACTCTCCTGAGTGCACCACGGGCTCGGCCTAAAAAGTTCCTTTCACATGAATGAATCATGTCATGCAGTCCTATGCAATAAAACACAAAGTCAATTCTAACTTGGAAAAATTGATTGATGGTATTTACCACCATCTAAGTGAGATAATATATTCCCAATCTCGATTATTTTATAAAATTTCTATGTGTCTGAATGGTAATTCTTAACAAAATCTCAAGGAAGAATATAACCTATCCTCACTCAAGACCCTCTTTATATCTCTTTCTTTATATGATATTTTCTACAGTATGAACACAAGAGATACTGGTCATTTGTTTTCAGGTCAGACAGATCAAAGATCACCAAATCTGTTTTTTTTTTTTAGAATCCAGAATTTTATTTTTTTTCATTTTTCCCTAATTCATCTTTTTATTGAAACACAATTGATCATGCATATCTGTGGGATACAGCATTGAATATCAATACTTGTATGCAATATATGATGCTCAAATCAGGATAATTAGTGTATTCAACATTACACAATCTAATCATTTTTTGTGGCCCTTTACCAATTTCTCACTAACCTCCTCCCCTACTCCCCATTACCATTTCTGGTGGACTAGTTCCCTTCTCTACCTTTGAAAGTTTAATGAATTACTGTAATTGTTATATCTTTCCTTCTTTCTTTTTTTATTTGTTTAATTTTTAGCTCTCACTTATAAGTGAGAACATGCAGTATTTCTCTTTCTGTGCCTGGCTTATTTCAGTTAACATAATTTTCTCCAAGCTCAACCATGTTGCTGCAAATGGCAAAATTTCATTTTTTTTTTTTATGCCAAAGTAGCATTCCATTGTGTATATATACAAGATTTTTCTTACCCAGTCATACGTCAATGGACATTTAGGTTAGTTCCACCTCTTGATTATTGTAAATAGAGCTGCAGTGAACATGGGAGTGCAGGTATCACTTTCACATGGTGATTTCCTATCCTTTGGGTATATACCCCGCAGTGAACCCCACTGGATCCATATGCTGGATCATATGGCAATTCTATCTCTACTTGATTGAGTAACCTCCACATTGTTTTCTATAATGACTACACTAACTTACAATCCCACCGACAGTGTGGGAAGGTTCCCCTTTCTCTACATCCTTGCCAGCATTTGTTATTCTCTGTCTATCTGATAATGGCAAGTCTAACTGGGGTAAGAAAATATCTCAGTGTGGTTTTGATTTGCATTTCTCTGATGGTGAATGCTGTTGAGCATTTTTTTCATGTGTGTGTTGGCCATCTATATATCTTCCTTTGATAAATGCCTATTTAGCTCCTTTGCCCATTTTTTAAATAGGGTTTCTCCTTTTTTAATAAATTGTTTGAATTCCTCGTATATTCTGGATATTAATGCCTTGTCAGATGCATAGTTTGTAAATATTTTCTCCCATTCTGTAGATTATCTTTCAGCTCTGTTAATTGTGTCTTTTGCTGTGCAGAAGCTTTTTAGTTTGATAATATCCCATTTGTTTATTTGTTCTTTCGTTGCCTTTGCTTTTGACAAATACTTTCATAAAGTATTTGTCCAGTCCTATTTCCTGAAATATTTCCTCTGTTTTCTTTTAGGAGTTTTATAGTTTCAGGTCTCACATTTAAGTCTTTGATCAATTTTGCATTGATTTTGGTATATGGTGAGAGGTATGGGTATAATTTTATTCCTCTACATTTTGATGTCCATTTTCCCAGTACCACTTATTGGAGAGGCAGCCTGTTCCACAATGTATGCTCCTGTTGCCTTTGTCAAATATTAGTTAGCTGTAAATATGTGGGTTGATTTCTGGGTTTTCTATTCTGTTCCAATGATCCAGTGTCTGTTTTTATGTCAGTACCAAGCTGTTTTGGTTACTATAGCTTTCCAGCATACCTTCGAGTCAAGTAGTATTTTGCTTCAGGCTTATTTATTTATTTATTATCCCTCAGGATTGCTCTGGCTATTCAGAGTCTTTTTGTTTCATATCAATGGTAAGATTGTGTTTTCTATTTCTGTGAAGAATTTCATTGGTATTGCATTGAATCTGTAGATCACTTTGAGTAGTATAGATATTTTCTCAATGTTAATTCTTCCAATCCAAGAGCATGAATGTCTTTCCATCTTTTTGTGTCTTTAATTTTCTCAGCAGTGGTTTGTAATTCTTATTTAGAGATTTTTCACCTCTTTTGCTAGATTGATTCCTAGTTTTTTGTTTGTTTGTTTGTTTTCTGGGTAACTATTATAAATGAGATTGCTCTCTTGAATTCTTTTTCAGCTAGCTCATTATTGGAGTGTTAAAATGCTACTGCTTGGAGGTTGTTAATTTTGTATTCTGCAACATTACTGAAGTTCTTAATCAATTCTAAGAGTTTTTTCATAAAGTCTTTAGGTTTTTCTATATATAGGATTATGCCATCTGCAAACAGGTACAGTTTGACTTCATCCTTTCTAATCTGGATGCCTTTTATATTTTTTTTCTCTTGGCTGATTGCTGTGGCCAGTACTTCTAATACTATGTTAAATAGGAGTGGTGAGAGTGGACATCATTTTCTTGCTCCTGTTCTTAAGGGAAAAGCATTCAGCTTTTTTCCCTTCAAGATTATATTGGCAGGGGGGTTGTAATATATGGTTTTTAATGTACTGATATACTTTCTTTTCTTTTTTTTTTTGTTTATTTTTGTTTTTTTGTGTGTGTGTTGATATACTTTCTTGCTATACCTAATTTGCTGAGAGGCTTTATCATGAAGAGATGTTGAATTTTGTCAGATGGTGTTTGTGTATGAATTGAGACAATCATATGGTTTTTGTCCTTGATTTGGTTGATGTGGTGTATCACATTTATTGCCTTGAATATCTTGAGCCATCCTTGAATCCTTGGTATGAATCCTACTTGAACACGTTGTATATATTTTTTGATATGTTGCTGTAATCTGATAGCTAATATTTTGTTGAGGATTTTTATGTATATGTTCATGAAGGATATTGGCCTGTAGTTTTTCTCTTTTTGTTGTATATTTGTCTGATTTTGGTATCAGGGTGATGCTGGCCCCTTAGAATGAGTTTGGGAAAGTGGCCTCTGTTTCAATTTTTTGTAATAATTCGCAATGGTATTAATTCCTCTTTAAAGATTGATAGAATTCAGCAGTAAAACCATCTGGTC
Organism: Galeopterus variegatus; assembly: GCF_000696425.1. Lineage (NCBI taxonomy): Eukaryota > Metazoa > Chordata > Mammalia > Dermoptera > Cynocephalidae > Galeopterus > Galeopterus variegatus. The sequence continues at coordinate 128,371 of NW_007728167.1, read as the reverse complement.
CTGGGTTTTTCTTTGTTGGAAGATTGCTGACTATTGCTTCAATGCCATTGCTTCTTATTGGCCTGTTCAGGTTTTCTGTTTCTCCCTGGTTCAGTCTTGGTGGTCTTATGTATCCAGAAATTTACCCATTTTCTCCAGGTTTTCATATTTGTTGGCATATAGTTGTTTATAATGGTCTCTAGTGATTCTTTGTGTTTCTGTGGTATTGGTAGTAATGTCTCCCTTTTCATTTCTGATTTTTGTTATCTGGGTCTTTTCTCTTTTTTCTTTTACTGTTAACCTGGCTAATGGTTTGTCTATTTTATTTATTTTCTCAAAAAAACAACTTTTTGTTTCATTGATTTTTATATCATTTTTGAGGTCTCTTTTCCATTTAGTTATCCTCTGATCTCAATTATTTCTTTCCATCTACTACTTTTAGGATTGGCTTGTTCTTATGTTTCTAGTTTGAGATATAGCACTAGCTTGTTTAGTTTAAGTCTTTATATTCTTTTCATGTAGGAATTTATTGCAATAAACTTCCGTCTTAGTATTGCTTTTGCCGTATCCCACATGTTTTGGTATGGTGTGCATTTTCATTAGTTTCAAGAAATTTTTTGATTTACTGTTTTTTAATTTCTTCTTGGACTCATAGATCATCCAAGAGCATGTTGTTTAATTTCCAGGTATTTGTATAGTTTCAAGAGTTTCACTAGGTTTAATCAATTTGTCTAGTTTTAATCCATTGTGATCTGAAAAGATACTTTAAATGACTTTGACTTTTTAAAATTTTCTGAGACTTGATTTGTGACCTAGCATGTTGTCTATCCTGGAGAATGTTCCATGTGCTGATGAGAAGAATGTATACTTCATTGCTGTTGGATGAAATGTTCTGTACATATCTGCCAGGTCCAAATGGTCTAAGGTCTAGTTTGAATGCTGTGTTTCTGTTTATTTCTTACCTAGGTGATCTATCCAATGATGAGAGAAGAGTGTGCAGGTCCTCCACAATTTGCTGTGATGGTATATATTTCTTTCTTTAGGTCTAACAGTGTTTGCTTTATATATTTGGGTGCTCCAGTGTTGGGTGCATACATATTTATGATTGTTATGCCTTCTTGCTGGATAGATTCCTTTATCATTATATACTGGCCTTCTTTGTCTCTTTTTATAGGTTTTGTTTTAAAGCCTATTTTATCTCATATAAGGATAAAATATCCTGCTGTGTTTGGTTTCCATTTGTATGGTAGATCTTCTTCCACCCTTTCACTTCTAGTCTGTGTTTGTCTACAAGTGAGGTGAGTCTCTTGAAGACAGCATATATTTTGGTCTAGCTTTTTAATCCAATCAGTCAGTTTGTGTCTTTTGAATGGGGAGTTTAATCCACTTATATTTAGGGTTGTTATTGAGAGGTACCGTGTTACTCCTGGCATTTTATTGCCTCTTATTTAGATGTTTTAAGTATATCTTATCCCTTTATTCCCCTTTTATTATTCATCTTCAGCATTTGCTGGCTTTTTGAGGTGGTATGATTCAGTTTCTTTGTCTTTCTCTCATGCACCAGCTTTTAATTGCTTCAGCTCAGAAGAACTGCATGCCACTCTGCTCACAACTCATTAAGCAGCACTCGTTTCATAGCCTTGCCTAACTGATAGGGAGCTTGGTAATTTGGAGTTCACATGGATATATAGTGAAAAATAAAAATATCTGCAAGCAAACAAATTGAATATATATACTCTTCTTACAGTTGCTGTAGGAACTACCCAAGTGGCACAATTTTAATATTACTGATATTACAAAGGCAATGACAACTGTGGAAAGAAAACACCAGCACATCCTTAATATATTAAGGTATATTAATGAGAAATTATGATATGACTTAAACACAACTTACCATGAAAGCATGTGTTGCACAATGCAAATGATGCCCATTAGTTTTTCCTAATATTCATCAATACCAAGCCACATTTATTGTGTTACTAAACCCTTTGGGCACTCAAATACAATTGACACACCAGTTTTTACTAAATGGGTATCTGGTATTATAATATACTATCTATCCTTACATATTAAAATTATGGCAATTTCATTGGTATACCAATGAAATTCAATATTTAATAAGACTTTTACATTTTTCCAAAACACTGAGTTAAATGTTTATTAAAATTTGTTTTTAGCAAAGTTTTACTGATTCAGAAAGCATTTTGAACAAATTTCTTTCACTTTTGAACCCTTTCAAGACATCTTTTTGAAGTTTTTTTCTTAATTGTTGTTTTAATTTCCATTTTCAGAGTTAACTGTAAGTTTGAGCACATTTTCTTCATGCATTTTTCATCATATTTTCCCCAGAGCAAGTTTGGTCTATGAGATTTACCTTAGAGTTCCCCTATATAGTTCTCTTAGAGTGGTTGAGTAGATAAGTATAATAAGGAAAATAACACAGTGGTCCTAAATGAGGCTTAAAGGAGAAAAAGAGATAAAAGGAAGAAAGAAGACTGTCAGGACCATTTTCTAGAGCCTGTGTACCTCCCACCCCAGCTAAGTTTCCTTTTCTCACCTCTCCTTCTTTCTTCCATGGTGAATTTCATTCTTTGCCTACTCTCACCTCCCTGGGACCATTTACTTTGGCCAGGAATTTCCTTCTCTATCATCCTTCTAGGAGATATTCAAAGATAGAAAGATAGAGATCTCAACCCTGGACTTTTGCCTTTTCTCTGGTGGAACATCTGAGTACAAAGGTTAGAAATCTTCAGTACTGTGTCTTATTTTTAAAGTAAAATACTTAACTGTGCTTCTATATACTTACAATGAGTGACTGAACATCAAAATTTTATGAACAGTGCCACTTATAATAGCATCAACATAAATAAAGTAGTAGATAAAAATCTACAAAATGCAAACCATTTGCATGCTGAAATCAACCAAATCCTGATGAAAAAGAATTAAAGATGACCTCAATAAGTGGAGAGATATTGTGTTCGCAAATTAGAAGATTCAATATTTAAGATATCAGTTCTCCCCAAATCAATCTGTAAGGTCAATATGTTTCCAGTCAAACTTCCAGCAGGAATTTCTATAAATATTACCAACTGATTCTAAAATATATATTAAAAGGCAAAAGCAATAGAATGGCCAAAAAATTCTGTAATTAAAGATTAAAGTGGAATAACTTACCAATTTTAATATAAAGATATAGCTAAAATATTTATATAGTATTGGTGAAAAGATAGACACATGGATAAATGAAGTAAAACAGAGCTTCTAGATCTAGATCCAATAAAGTACGGCTAAATGATTTTTGTCAAAGTTGGGGAAGGAATTCAATAGAGAAAAGAAAGTCAAGGAATGGTGCCGGAACAATTGGACAACCATATGCACGAAAACTGGACTTCGAACTATATATTATAACTTATGAAAAGTTAACTCCAGATAAAACATATGCCAAAATACAAAGCATAAAACTATAAAAGTTTAAAAAAAAATAGCACAGACCTTATGATCTTGAGATAGATACATAATTCTTATAATAGGCCACCAAAAAATTAATCCATAAAAGAAAAAAAATGGGTTAGCTTGGTTTCTTCAAAATTGAAAGGTTTTCTTCTGTTGATTGCTAAGAGAAGGAAATGTGATAAATTTTTTGTAAACCATATATCTGATAAAGCAATTGTATCTACAATATATAAAGGAATCTCAAAATTCAAACATTAAAAATAATTTAAAATGTGAAAGATTAGAGTAGACAGTTTACCAAAGAAGATGTTCAGATTGGAAATAAGCATATAAAAATATCCTCAACAATATAATTCACTAGGGAAATGCAAATTAAATCAAAATGAGATACCGATATAATACTATTAGAATGGCTTGAAGAAGAAAAATAACAGACTACTAAATGCTGGTGAAAATGTGCGGTGATAGGTACCTTTACAAATTGCTGGTGTAAATAAAAAATTGAGTAGTAATCCTAGAAAACAGTGTGACAAATTTTTAAAAATTTACACATACACTTAATTACACTCTGAAATGAAATTTCCATGGAAATGAAAACTTATGTTGACACAAAAACATGTACAGGAATATTTATTGCAAATCTATGGATATTTTCTCCCAACTGTAAAGAGCCTGAATACTATTCAACAAGTGAGTGGTTAAACAAACTGTGGGAAGTTTATGTAAGGGAATACTACTCAGTAATGAAAAAGAACAAACTATAAATACATGAAACAATGTAGATGAATCTTAAAGACATTATGCTGAGGGAATGAAGTCAATCTGAGAAAGGTAGATATTGTATGACTCCATTTACATGACATTCTTGAAAGTATAAATGTACAGCAAAGGAAAACCAATCAGTAATGGCCAGGGGTCAGAGTCATGGAAGGCTGTCACTACAAAGCCACAGCACAAGAGCATTTGGGGGGAGCTGGTACTCTTCTATATTTTGATTGTGATGACAGTTACATGAGTCTATGCATTTTTCAAAACTCACAAAACTGTAAAATAAAGAGACCTTTTTTCTTTTTTAATTTTAAATGGAGAAATACTTATATTAATTCTATTTTAGTATCATGTGAAATATTGCTGTTTTAGTTTGATATTGCAATAACTATATTTAGACATTTTTACAATTGATTTAAAGTTATACAAACATTATTTTTTGAATTCCATTGTCATCATTTTCACAAGTAATTCTACTACCACTAATATATAAGATTTTAAATACTTATTATATGTCAGGCACTGTGTTAAAGCACTTTACATGCATAATCTTTTCTAATGCTCACAAGAATCCTATAAAAATTGATAGTAAATTGAATGCCTGTTTAAGACATAAGAGCCTAAAGTTCACAGTCAGAGTTAGTAATTGCTATAATAGGGGCCTTTTGATTCCAGAGGTTGAGCTCTTAACTACTCTGATTTACCGCCTCTTGAGTAACAATAACAGCTAATATAATGGAGTGTTTTTCTTCATTAATTGCCAGTGTAATTGTATCCAAGTTATTTTAAATTCTGAGATTTTAACTTTGTTAATTGTGAGATTCTTTCCAATTCTTATCAATCTGTAATTTGATAATGGTAGTATATACCATATATGCCACAATATAAGGCAATCCCTCATTATCGAAATAAGATCAATTTAAAAAACATACTTGCAGGGTTAAACTGAATATGTACAATTTTAGGAACATAAGTGAAATAGTTATATGTCTAATTATAATATATTAATACATTTAAGTGCTTATGAATAAAATATTTTAAAATAATAATGTAGAATTTTAGAAATAGTTTACCCTCTCACATTCAATTAGACATTTTATTCAAATTTTCACGTGCACCTGCAATGTAAATGTCTTTGCATGATTAGAGCCACTTTTCAAATCACCTAACAGAATTTTCAAAGAACTTAAATTTTCCTTTCACTTAACTTGTCTAAGATATTGACATATTTTGGGATCAATATATTATCCTATCACTGGAAATTTTTCCCAAGACACACATATCCATTTATAAAGTATTGGTTACAGCATTTTAAAATTAATCTGGTGGTTTTATGTTTATGTTTTCTACCATGCAACCACTTCTTTTTTCTTTTCAGACTAATCTTTTCAAAGCATTTTTATGAGTACTTTCAAGTAATTCTAAAATTATATCCTCAGTCACAGGCTTGGAACAGTCTGAGTGAAGCACAGCCTCAGCACAAATGGTACCTTCAATGCCTAGCATGCTCGCATAAGATGTGTGATCGATAACGAGTTAACTTTATTTAACTTGTTATATCTTTCTCTACTCCTATAATCTTGTTTCTTATTCTTTTCTCTTTCTCTTCCCTTTGCTTTTTTTTTTCTTTTCCCTTCACCTTGTCTATCTCTGCTAACACTATTGCTGACCACTTCAAAACAACACACCCCTTTGGCTAAACATCTAGCACAAAAATATACACACTTATGCATGATTCCACACATACACAAACATACACACAGAGAACAGCATGGATAAAACTGGAATGACATTGTAAGGGACTAAGAAATTAATTCTGGCAGAAGGGTCTTAGAGAAGTACCTTTTTGCTCATTATGTTCTCTCTGGCTAGCACAATGTTTGATCCATGGTAGACATTTATTAAACAGTTCTTGAATGAAAAAATTAATAAAGTGGACATGAAGAAATGCAGCAGAAGGATGAGAAAAGAAAGCAACATGCACAAAGGCATGGAAGAGAAAGCATCAGTATGTAAGAAAAACAGAAAGCAATTTTACATGGTTGGTGCATATGGTCTGTGGAGGGGAGAAGAAGGCAATAACATCGTGAAGGAAAGTTAGGGCCATATGTTGGAGATCCTAAACTAGGAAACTAGAAACTTTAAACTTTATTTATTAGGAAATGGAGAGTCACTGAATATCTGTGAACAGGACAGAAACTGGTGATCTATTCTTCAAAGTGATTGTTTGCTAAACATGCAGAAATTGCAACAAAGAGCAAAATGACTATGAATAAGAATAATCATTAGGATACTATCAAAATAGTCCAGTTGGCCAGTTAAACAAGGCACAGTTGGAATGGAAAGAGAATGACCAGCATGAAGAGAATTATGGAGGTGGTACTGACAAGTAGTATGCGAAGTATCAATGAGGACTCTGAATTTTGGGGGTCAGAATTGACAGAAGACAGTCACAATGAAAAACAAAATGAAGCACAAGGCAAGGTCCAAGTTTTGATAGACATATTTGACATAAACTTGCATGGCATCCAAATGGAAATATTAAACAAGTTGCTGAAGATGTAGGGTTGGAGCTCAGAAGAAAGGTTAGGACTGGAGAAAGTCTTCAGAGTCAATTGCATAAAAACAGTACCGCTAGACAGGAGATTTTATGGAAAAAGGCAATGGAGTGAGAAAAGAAGAAACACTAATACTTACATTTAGGAAATGGAAGGAGAAAGAGGATTTGGAGAAATGGAAGTATAATGCTTAGTAAACTCAGGAATGCTTGAGAATTAGAAAAACAAGAAAAAAGTGAATGGGTTTTTGAGAAGTGTTGATAATGGCTGAAACTGTATGTGAACTGAGTTGGAAAGATTGAAATGAAATTTTCAAGGAGAAAAACACATACTTAATTTAAAAATATCCTTGATGATGCCATAACAGGCATCCAAATTTAAAAGGAAGTAAATTGGTCCTTTTTGCAGATGATGTGGTCTCATGTATAGGAAACCCTAAAGCCTCCACAGAAAAAAAAAAAAAAAAAGTAAGAACTAATAATTCGGGAAACTTGCAGGATACAAAATCTACGTACAAAAATCAGTTCTGTTTCTATACACTAAGAATGAATGATCTGAAAAGGAAATTAGGAAAAAAAAATTCCATTTACAATAGCATTAAAAAGAATGAAATACTTAAGAATAAATTTAGACCTACACCAGAACAGGCAGGCAGCACAGAGCATGGGAACCCCAGCCCAGGCCAGTCCACAACACCCAGACAGACCCAAGAGTGACCAGGCCCACAAGGCTCCAAATCGCCTGTGCCAGAACAGGCAGACACCATGCTGCAGGACTACCAGCTGAGACCAGACCCCTTGGCACAGAGAGGCCCGGCCTGCCAGCCCACAGTTCCCAAGGCAGCTGTGCCAAACTGGCAATCCCTTCAGGATCCAAGACAAATACTAAGGTCAAAGGAGCGGATGGTGAAATCCCCTGCCACAATTACTAAACACTAAAGAAAAGATACCAGAAATATAAAAAATCAAGAAAGCACACCACCACCAAAGGGAAAATAATGACTCTCAGGCTCTAGATCCCAAAGAACAGGAAGTCCTTGAAATGACTGACAAGGAATTTTGAGCAACAATTCTAAGGAAACTAAATGAAATACAAGAAAACTAAGACAACACAATGAAATGAGAAAGAAGAAACATATGAAGAAATCAATGCCCTGAAAAAGAATGTAGCAGATCTTGTGGAGCTGAAGGATTGATTTAATGAAATAAAAAACACAACAGAAAGTTTAACCAGCAGGTTAGAACAAGGAGAAGAATGAATTTGTGATCTTGAAGATGGGCTGTTCAAAATAACACAGGCAGACAGGAAAAAAAAAGAAAAAAGAATATAAAAAATTGAAGAAAATCTAAGAGAGGTAACAGACAACCTTAAGCACTCAAATACCAGAAGAGGAGGAAAAAGGAAATGGTACTGAAAACATATTCAAGGAAATTATAGCAGAAAACTTCCCACATATAGGGAAAGACACAGAACTCCAGATTCAGAGGGCTCAAAGATCCCCAAACATATTCAACCTAAAAAGGTCCTCTCCAAGATATGTAACAGTCAAACTGGCAAGACTCAAAGACAAAGAGAGAATCTTAAAAGCTGCAAGACAGAAGTATCAAGTCACCTAGAAGGGAGCCCTGACCAGACTAACATCAGACTTTTCATTGGTAACCCTAAAAGCCAGAAAAGAATGGGATGATATATTCAAAATACTAAAAGACAAAAATTGCCAGCCAAGATACTTTACCCAGCAAGGCTATCCTTCTGAAATGAAGGTGAAATAGTATATTACTCAGACAAACAAAAACTGCAGGCATTCACTACCACATGGCCAGCCTTAAAAGAAATTCTCAAGGGAGTACTGGGTTTGGTACATGAGAAACAACCGTCACTGCCATAAATACTCAAGAAAGAACAAAACCCACTAGTAAAATAAAAATGCTAACACAAAAGAGAAAAAAAGTTTACCACACCAAGAAATCAACAATCACAGAAGACAAACAGTAAATCAGAAAAAAAGGAACAAAAGACACTTAAGACATCCAAACAGAAATCAATACAATGCTAGGAGTAAATCAACACCTCTTAATAACAACTCTTAATGTAAAAGGATTAAATTCCCCATTCAAAGTACACACACTGACTGGATTAAAAAGGTGGACCCAATGATATGCTGCCTTTAAGAGTCTCACCTCACCTGTAAAGACACACGTAGATTAAGAATGAAAGGATGGATAAAGATATACCAAGCAAATAAAAATGAAAAATGAGCTGGAGTAGCTATTGTTATATCAGACAAAATAGACTTTAAACCAAAAACCATAAAAAGAGATAAAGAAGGGCACTATATAATGGCAAAAGTATCTATCCATCAAGAAGACATAACAGTCAAAAATATATCCACAATCAATGTCATAGCAGCCAAATTTATAAAGCAAACACTATTAGATCTAAAGAATGAGACAGACACTAATACCATAATAACAGGAGACCTGAACACCCCACTCTCAATATTGGACAGATCATCTAGGCAAAAAATCAACGGAGAAACACAAGATCTAAATAACACTTTAGGCCAATTGAACTTGGCAGATATCTCCAAAAAATTCCATCCAACAACCTCAGATTATTCATTCTTCTCATCAGCACATGGTACATTCACCAGGAGAGACCACATGCTAGGTCACAAAGTAGACCCCATGTTAGGTCACACAGCAAGCCTCAAAAAGTTCACAAAAATTGGAATTATCCCATGTATTTTTTTCAGATCACAGTATGTAAAAATTAGAAATAAATAACAAATGAAACTCTGGAAACTATATAAACACATCGAAATTAAATAGCATTCTACATAATGAAATATGGGCCCAAGAAGAAATTAAACAGGAAATCAAACAATTTATTGAAATTAATGAAAATAATGACACATCATTCCAAAACCCGTACGATACTGCAAAAGCAGTACCAAGGGAGAAATTTATTGCATTAACTACTTACTTTGGGAGAATGGAAAGATGACAAATAAACTATTGTTAGGTTGTTTAAGGTTAACTTCACCTTAAAGAACTAGAAAAAAAAAGAACAATCCAAACCCAAAGTTAGCAGATGGAAAGAAATATTTAAGATCAGAGCAGAACTAAATGAAATAGAACCCCCCCCCAATGATCAGTGAAACAAAAAGTTGGTTTTTTGAAAGATAAATAAAATTGACAAACCAGTAGCAAGGCTAGCTAAAAAAAGAAGAGAGAAGAACAAATAACAAAAATTAGAAATAAAAAAGGTTATATCACAACTGATACCTCAGAAATAAAAGGAATCTTTAGAGACTACTATAAACACCTATATGCCAACAAATTTGAAAATCTGGAGGAAATGGATAAATGTCTGGACACATACAAACTACCAAAACTGAGCCAAGAAGATATGGAAAATCTGAACACACTAATAACAATAAAAGATTGAACCTCTTGTCAGAGGTCTCCCAACAAAGAAAAGCCCAGGACTGGATGGATTCATTGCAGAATCCTACCAAACCTTCAAAGAGGAATTGATATCACTTCTCCACAACCTATTCCTAAAGATTGAAACAGAGGCCATTCTACCATACTCATTCTATGAGACAAATATTACTCTGATACCAAAACCAGACAAAGATACAACAACAACAAAAAAGAAAGAAAACTAGAGGCCAATATCATTGATGAATATAAACACAAAAATCCTCAATAAATTACTAGCTAACAGAATACAGCAATACATACACAAAAGTATACACCATGATCAATTGCACAATTTATCCCAGGGATGCAAGGTTGATTCGACATATGCAAATCAATAAATGTGATACATCACATAAATAAAATCAAAGACAAAGTCCATATGATCATCTCTATACACATTGAAAAAGCACTTGACAAAATTCAACATTTATTCATGATAAAGACTCTCTACATGTTAGGTATAGATGGAAAGTATCTCAACATAATTAAAGCCATATATGATAAACCCACTGCCAATATCATCCTGAATGGGGAAAAGCCGAAATCTTTGCCTTTAAGAACAGGAACTAGACAAGGATGCCCACTCTCACCACTCCTATTCAACATAGTGTTGGAAGTACTAGCCAGAGCAATCAGAGAAGAGAAGGAAATAAAAGGCATACAGATTGGAAATGATGAAGTCAAACTATCCCTGTTTGCAGATGATATGTTCCTATATACTGAACAGCCTAAAGCTTCTACAAAAAAAAATCCTCTTAGAATTGATAAATGATTTCAGCAAAGTTTCAGGATACAAAATCAGCACACAAAAAAATCAGTAGTATTTCTATACTCCAACAGTGAACATGCAGAAAAAGAAATCAAGAAAGCTAGTCTGTTTAAAATAGCCACCAAGAAAATAAAACACTTAGGAATAAAGTTAACAACAGATGTGAAAAATCTTTACATTGTGAACTACAAACCACTTTTGAGAGAAATTAAAGAGGAGACGAGATGGAAAGATAGCCCATGCTCTTGGATTGGAAGAATTAACATTGTGAAAAATGTTCATACTACCCAAAGTGATCTACAGATTAAATGCAATCCCCATCAATATTCCAATGACATTTTTCTCTGAAATGGAAAAAAAAGTATTCTAACATTCACATGGAATAACAAATGACCATGAATAGCAAAAGCAATTCTGACCAATAAATAAATAAATAAATAAAGCTGGAGGCATAACACTAACTTACTTTAAACTATACTACAAAGCTATAATAACCAAAAGAGCATGGTTCTGGCATTTTAAAAGACACATGCATCAATGGAATAGAATAGAAAATCCAGAAATCACCCCATGCACCTACAGCCATATGATCTTTGACAAAGGCACCAAGTCCACTCACTGGAGAAGAGACTGCCTCTTCAGCAAACAGTGCTGGGAAACTGGATACTCATATGCAGGAGAATCAAACTAGATCATATACCAAGATCAACTCAAAATGGATTAAATAATTAAATGCACATCCTGAAACAATAAAACTCCTCATAGAAAACACAAGGGAAACACTCCAGGAAGTAGGAGTGGGTACTGACTTCATGAACACTACCCCAAAAGCACAGGCAACCAAAGGAAAAATAAACTAATGGAATTATGTCCAGCTAAAAAGCTTCTGTACAGCAATAGAAACAATTAACAGAGTGAAAAGACAACCAACAGTGGGAGAAAATATTTGCAAAATATATATCTGACAAAGTATTACTATTGAGAATACACAAAGAACTCAAACAACTTTACAGCAAAAAAAACGAGTAACCCAATTAAAAAATGGGGAAAGGAGCTGAATAGGCATTTCTCAAAGTAAGATATACAAATGACCAACAGACACATGAAAGAATGCTCAACATCACTCAGCTTTCAGGAAATGTAAATCAAAACTACTTTGAGATACTATCTCACTCCAGCTACGATGGGTAATATCCAAAAGACTGAGAATGATAAATACTGGTCAGGTTGTGGAGAAAAAGGAACTCTCATACATTGTTGGTGGGACTTCAAATTGTGCAGCCTTTATGGAAAATGGTATGGAGGTTCTACAAACAATTTCAGATAGATCTACCATATGATCCAGCTATTAAACTGCTGGGAGTATACCCAAAGGAATGGAAAACATCATGTAGACGGGGTACTTGTACTCCCATGTTTACTGCAGCACTATTTACAATAGCCAAGAGTTGGAACCAGCCCAAATGTACATCATCAGATGAGTGGATAAGGAAAATGTGGTATATCTACAAGATGGAATACCACTCTGCTATAAAAAAAATGAAATGCTACCATTTGCAGCAACATGGTTGGACTTAGAAAAAATTATATTAGGTGAAACAAGTCAGGCACAGAAAGTGCAATACCACATATTCTCACTTATTTGTGGGAGCTAAAAATAAATAAATAATTAAATATACAAACAATGGGGGAGCAGGGAAGAAGATACAACAATCACAGCAAATCCTTGAACTTGTTAAGAAAAATGAACAGATATGATGTTGACAGGTGGAGATGGGAAAGATGAAGGAGGGAAAGTGGAGTTGATACATGAGCATGAAAATCAACTACATTGTATGTTGATAAATTAAAAGAAAAATAAATAAATAAGTTCAGCCAAGAAGGTAAAAGAACTGCACACTGAAAACTGTAAGACATTTATAGAAAAAATTGAAGAAGGCACAAATTAGTGAAAAGATATCTCATTTACATGTATTGAAAGAATTAACATTGTTAAAATGCTTGCACTACTCAAAGTAATCCACAGATTCAACAGAAAATCCCTATAAAAATCCCAAGAGCATTTTTCACAGAAATAGGAAAAGAACATTCAAAAATTCATATGGAATCACAAAAGACCCTGAATAGCAAAAAAAAATCTTGAAACAAAAAGAGATCAAAGCTGGAGGCATCACACTTATTGAATTAGACATATAATGCAAAGCCACAGTAATTAAAACAGTGTTGTATTGGCAAAAAGCCAGATGTGTAGACCAATGGAACAGGACAGAGGGCCCAGTAATAAATCCATGCAAAATTGGCCAACTCATCTTCAACGAGGGTTCCAAGAACACACATTACAAAAAGATATTCTCTTCAACAAATGTTGTTGAGAAAACTAGTTATCCTCAAGCAAAAAGATGAAATTGACCCTTATCTTACACGATACAAAAAAATCAATTCAAAATGAACTAAAAACTTAAACATAACTTACAACTATAAAACTCCTAGAAGAAAACAAGGGGGAAAAGCTTCATGACGTTGATCTTGGCAATGCTTTTATGGATGTGACACCACACAACCAAGATCAGCAAAAATAGACAAAGTGGGACTACATCAAACTAAAAACAGCATAAGATACTATCAGCAGAGTAAAAAGACAACTTACAGAATGGGAAAAAATATTTGCAAGCCATACATTTAATAAGGGGATAATTTCCAAAATATATAAGGAATTCCTATAGCTCCATAGCAATAATAATTAATAATGATAATGATAATAATAATAATATGATTTTTAAATGGGCTAAAAACTTGAATAGACATTTCTCCAAAGAAGACATGCAAATGGCCAACAGGTATATGAAAACATGCTCAATATCACTAATCATCATATGAATGCAAATCAAACCACAATAGGATACCACTTCACACCTGTTAGAAACAAAAGACAGCAAGTGTTGGAAGGCTGTGTAGAAATTGGGACCCTTGCACACTGTTGTTGGGAATGCAAAATAGTGCAGCCACTATGGAAAACAGTCTGGAGGCTCCTCAAAAATATTAACGATGTGGGGAGGTAGAGTGGTGGATTGAATGGTACAAAACTATGCTATCTATTCTAAGTGAATCAATGTACAGTATATGCATGTATTCAAACAACATACTGGAACCCACAATTATGTGCAAATAAATGTTAAAACAAACAAACAAAAAAGATGAAAATGGAACTACCATATGATCCAGCAATTCCACTTCTGGATATTTATCCAAAAAAATTGAAATCAAGATTTCAAAGAGATGTTAGGACTCTTGTTTATTGCAATGCTATTTAAAACAGCCAAGATTGTGATGTGGAAAAGCCCAAATGTCCATGGAAGGATGAATGAAAGGAAGTGTGCTATATACTCACAATGGTATAATACTCGGCCTTAAAAAGAAGGAAATCCTGCTATAAGTAACAACATGGATAAACCTTGAGGACATCATGCTAAATGAAATAAGTCAGTCACAGAAGAACAAATACTGCATGATTCCACCTGCATGAGTTATCTAAAATAGACAAACTCAGAGAAGCAAGAATAAAAATTATGGTTGCCAGGGGGTGGTGGAGAGGGAATAGGGAGTAACCAATCAACTTTTACAAATTTTTAATTATGCAAGATGAATAAATTATAAAGATCTGAAGTATAACATTGTGCCTAAAAACAACACTGAATTTTACACTTACAAATCTTTCAGTAGGTACATCTCATCTTAATTGTCCTTACCACAATAAGAAAATAAAATAAAAAGTGTATGGAGCATGCTAATTTTATAATTGAGGGGAGATGCTTCTTTTTCTAAAGGAAGAAAAGTTAGAGTAAATGAAGATGATAAGAAAGAGTTTGACCCTGTACTGGCCAGCAGCCAAAAAAAAAGAAAAAGAAAAAAAAGAAAAAGAAGTAGTTTGAGGCAAACTATAAGAACAAGAAAGGAAAATTTTATTATGTGTTCTGAGAAAAAATGAAAGTGATTAGAAATGAAATCTAGCACTGAAAAGAAGGTTTGATTTGAATAATTTTAAAAATCATATATAAATATGTTTGGGAATAATATATATTCACCATTTCTTTTACTTTTCTTTTTAAGTTTTTTTATTTATTATGAAAAATTTTTGACATACATAAAATTAGAGAAAATAATATAATGAATTTTCATGTAGCCATCATTCGGCTTTAACAATTATCAAATCATGGTCAAATTCATTTCATATATTCCACCCATTTGCACTGGATGATTTTGAAGCAAATTCCAGACATAATTTTATTACACCCATAAATGTTTAGTATGTCTGTCTAAAATATAAGGACTTTAAAAAAACATAACCATAAGTACTAAAGGCAGGAAAGAGGGAGAGTGAGAAATTGGTTAATGGATACAAAACAGCTAATTAGGAAAAATAAGTTCTATTGGTATACAGTAAAGCTAGGCATCTATTATTAACATTGATTTACTGTATATTATCAAAAGGCTAGAAGAGATCAAATGTCCTAATCACAAAGAAATGATTAAGTTTTGTAATGATGAATATGCTAGTTATCTTGGTTTGATGATCATATATACAGGTATTGACATTCAACTCTGTACCCCACAAATATGTATAATCAATTACATTTCAATAAAAACAAATAAAATTAAATTAAATTAAAATAAAAAACAGAAAGCATAACCATCATGCCTTAATCATACCCAACACAATTAACAGTATTTTTATTATCATTTAGTACTCCATCAAGGGATTTTCTTTCTGATTTTTTCAAAACTGTCTTTTTATGGTTGGTTGTTTGAATCAGTATCTAAATAATGTTATATTCAATCTAATCTTTTTAAATCTATAATAATTCCTTTCTCCCTTTTTTATGCAATTTATTTGCTGAAAAGTCAGTACTATGTGTTGTAGATTTTCCCATATTCTGGATTTGACTCATCATATCATCACAGTGTCATTTGAACACGTTTCTCA
This sequence comes from Galeopterus variegatus, assembly GCF_000696425.1. Taxonomy (NCBI): domain Eukaryota; kingdom Metazoa; phylum Chordata; class Mammalia; order Dermoptera; family Cynocephalidae; genus Galeopterus; species Galeopterus variegatus. The sequence continues at coordinate 112,375 of NW_007728167.1, read as the reverse complement.
ATATCCCATATTTACTGGTAATTATATCTAAATTCGTAGTTAACTTCAGATTTTTTTATAGAAAAGTTTATTTTTGCAAGTATACTTTATAGATGCTATTGTGAGCATCATATTCTATCGCATCAAGAAACACATAATATCTGGTTGTCCCATTTTCATAGATGTATCAACCAGTGCATTCAGATGTTGTAAGCCTGATTTATCCATTTTAAAGTTTCCCCATTAACCTTTCAACTAATTGTTAGCAATCATTGATGGTCATTGCCTAGATCCATATATTCGTTAGGAGTTGCAAAGGGGCATTTTTTTTTCTATAATTCTTTCTACAACCTTATGTTCTGTGATCTCTAAATATAATTTTCATCTAAAAGAAGCTGGGCCTCTGTGGAGAAATGTCTGACTCCAGGCCAGGGGCTGGAAACACACAAGATAAACCTAAAACATGACTACATGCCTGAAAGTGAGGAATATCTTCAAAACTAATGAGAACATATTAAAAGACTTCAAGATACAACATGAAGAAGCTTCCACTGGCTGAAATGATGAATAATTTGAGGATCAAAAATAATGGTGTTTACATTAGTATGTGTAATTGTATCAAACATGTAAAAAGTATGTATTCATAAATATATTAAAAATACCTTCATTTTTTTTATAGGCTATTAGGGTACCAACTCATTTCTTATTTTAATTAATAAAGAGGTATTTATCCTTCCTTTTATATAAACAGTATATTTTATGACAACCAAGTAGTTCGTGAGCAAAATTCTTCTTATAGGATAAATCATATTTTGAAGAAATTCGTAGGACAAATGGCACAGTTTCTTGAGGGAGATTCTGAAGCTCGGGAACAAAAGAAATGGGAACACCAAGAACTTCTAGGGGTTAAAGTAATCATTGTTGTTAATGAGATTATTTATGCAATTATACAAGAAGAAAATGCACATTCAATTAAAACTGCTTAATATATGAGTCTTTCTAGACTCTACTATTTACACCAATCTTTTCAAACCTAAACCAAAACGTGGAACATTAAATAATACTAATTCTACACCATGGGCTCCAGGCTCGACTCTGGTGGTGGTGATGATTTTGTTGGAAAGGTTAGAAATCAGCTGTAGAGTCATAATACTTTGCATATTGGGGGAAAATATTTATGGCTTTTCGAGTGTGAATACTATTTGTTAGATGATAAAACATGCCAAAGGCCAGTTATTTAAGAACCCAGTGACTCTAATTTCTTGAAATCTTTAGGGACATTTGATATTCTGCATAACCAAGGAGCTGATGTTTTTCAAAATCACTTTAACCCGGAGGTGATTTATGTTTCAAAGACTGCCAGAAAAATAGCATTGCATAATATACTCCACTCTAATGATAACAAGGGTAGTGTGCAAGGAAAGGAACAGAGGTTATGTGTATAAATTTGAGTAAGCTAATGTTGAATACTATAGTTGTTTCTCATTAAAGACCAGTCTGTGGGCCACACGTATTTAGGGGTGATATAAAAATATTTAACAGACAATACAGCATAGGCAGAGATCACTCAGAATGGACTCTGCCCATAACTTTGGAACAGGACCCTGGAGCCCCCTCTGCTATGCCAGGCATTCCATCTTTAATTGATGGCTTGTGGAGAGGTCTGGGAGATCCTTGGACTAGAAATACATGGGACACTAGGGAACTATGTAATAATGAGTAGAGAAGTATTTAAATATTTAATATCCAGTACAGCCATAGGGAATGGTTTCAACAATTTTACTGCCTGTAGCAAAAGTGTCATCATGGTATTCATTTTTGCCTCTTTCCTTGCTCCTCTTTATGTCTCATCCTTGTTTCTCCTTATTTATTTATCACACTTTAAAAATACATTATCTTGTCAGGTTGCATGTTCTTTTATAAGTTGCTTTCTACGGCACAAAGAGGGTACTAAAAAATACACATATTCATTAAAACGTGAACATGTCAGCTGTAATTTTAAAGGTCCAACAATGTCTTTAATTTTATCTCCAAAAACCATTTATGCTCTAGAGACAAGAACATAAGTAAACATATCCCTAGATTTAATTTTTTTAATTTTCCCTAACAATAATTTACCAGCATAATTATAACTCAGACTTGTCTATTATTTAAAAATATTGTTTTGTCAATTCCTTATGTTAAAGTAGGTGTTCGGTTTAACCTGATTGACCAATGTGTTAATGGTCAGCTCTCAGTTAGATACCACCTCTTTGGATGACTGGGACTTAACACAAAGTTATTTGTTTTAATTTCTATAATACCCTAATTATTTTTTCAGAAATATAATAATCTAATAATTATCAAAATGTCTTAAGTATTTTTGTTTCGTCTCATAACATTAAAATTCAGCTAAGTAGAAAATTATTTCTTTCTAGAACTACAAAAAGCTGCTAATTTTTCCTTTGCTAGCTCCTTGCTCACAGGATTAACCATTTATTTACCCCAAATAACAGACAAAACAAGAGGGAAGTGTTTATGTTTTTTTTTTTTAATTCTGAGAAATTTAAAAGCTTTAAACAGTTGTTTGAATCATACTTTACATCAAATTAGGTCTAAAATAAATAGGTTTAAAACAAAGCCCTAATTTATTTTTTTTTTCAATAAAACTTTATTTTTTTTTTATTTTGTCAATATACAAAAAGAAACATAAACACTTCCCTCTTGTTTTGTCTGTTATTTGGGGTAAATAAATGGTTAATCCTGTGAGCAAGGAGCTAGCAAAGGAAAAATTAGCAGCTTTTTGTAGTTCTAGAAAGAAATAATTTTCTACTTAGCTGAATTTTAACTGATGTTTTTTATTTCAATGACATTGACTCAACTTTCAGAGCTTCCTTCAGATCTACAAAGTACTTAAAATACCAATAAAATTCTCTAAAGAAAGTTGCTTCTTAGTAAAACATAGCACTTTTTAAAAACCTTCAGCAAAGTTGATTCCAACAATCTTCTTCCCAAGGCACTTTGCTACATTTATTTAACGTTTTCTTTGAAGTGGTAACCTTGATAGTAACTATAAAAAGCTTATGAGCATAGTCCTGAATCAGTTATAGGTTATGAACCTTAACATAAGAGTAAGTTACTTCGCAATCTTAGATATGTTAAATATATAGAATAATCAAAAAGTAAATACACTGAAATATTCTTGGAGTAAGAATTGACAATCTGAAGGGGTTTTTTGGTTTTATGTTTTGTTTTGTTTTAATTCTATCTGACTGAATAATAAGAATAGCAGTGTCTATAGAAGCTTTGGAAATTTTTTAAAAAAATATTTCTTATATCCTAAGTTTGAAATCTTCTTGTTCTTCAAGTTTAACTATAGCCTACCCATACACATGGACTGCTCCTATTTGGGCTAACCAGCACATAAAAAAATAAAACTAGAAAATTAGCATAGGGAAAAGTATCTGAACTCTTAAAAATCAGTGCTGTACAAATCATTCTTCACTTACCAAATTTGTAAAACTACTTATTTTTCCAGATTCCATCCTTTCTTTCTTCCTTCAGCAAATTATATGAGTATCTAGTATGCTTCAGGTATTTAATAGTGAGTGCAAATATCTTATACATTAACTAGCATAAATTGAGTGCTTGGCAAGTTACTTTGCAATAGTACCTAGTTTTTAAAATGCCTATACTCTTAAATGCATTAATTATACTTCTAATAATCAACTGTAGGCAAAAAAATGACGGTAAGAAAAAAATGTTTGAACAATCTTTTCTAAGAAAGTAGTCGTTAATATGGAAATATTGTATATGCGCAGAAATGTTCATCAAATTGTTGGAAAATTATGACCAAAATGAAACAACATATATATCAGAGGTTTCAGTAAGGACACAGAAATCACACTTGTTATTTTAACTAAAAAGGTAAAATGGGTATACATGGGAATTATAGATTTAGTAGCTGCAGAAAACAGCTACCACAATAAAGAGTAGTAGAACAAAGGAAAAGAGTGGAATATTAAAATTAGTGGAAATTAGAATATTAGAGGAAGGACTTTGCAGAGTTTGGACTCAGACTTCTAAAGAGGAAGCACCTGTCAGCTAGTGTTGGTGTCTCTAAAGGGCACAATAAATTTGTTTCTGCAAGTCTTTGTAAAAATGTAAACTGGAATCAGCTGCTGGTACTGGAATGAATTTTTGCTACCAGTGTAAGGAGGCATTTCCAGGGTGATGCTTAAGGGAACAGGATACAAATAAGAAGAATCTTGATTTTTCCCTTTTTTCCTTCTTTAGCCTTCCAGACTTCCTCCAGCATCCCTATTGACAGAGACTAACGAGAAGCCAGTTAACATAGAAGAATTGTGCTTTGCAGAGTCCCAGATGAAGTAACACAAAGCAGAAGACAGAAGAGTGCATCTAGAGCTCAGCGACACTGGCCTAAAATTCAGCACACAACCCAAATATTTAAAGATAATGGAATTAATGGTTAAGTACATGGTCTATTCACAAAATAGAATATGCAAGCCCTACAAATTATTGTTATGAAGCCAATAAAACATCACGTTCATTTTACATATTCTATAATAAACAGAATACAAAATGGTGGGTACCTATGACTAAAGTTATCACATAACTGAAAGACCAAAGGAATGAGAAAAGACAAAACATGCTAACAAAGGTTCTGTTCCACTCATGAGATTATAGGCAATTTTTTCTTTTTTTCTAAGTTAAAGAAAGTATATGACGACATTTAAAAAAATAGCAGTCTAGAGGGAACTCAAAGACCTCCTGTTTTATGAAGAACATATGGAAAAAAGTATGGAATGGTACTGCCATCACTAAGTCATACACAAGGCGCTAAGGGAGAAGAAGCAGTGAACTCCGCCTGAGGAATGTCAGAGAAAGCTTCTATCATGTGGTTATGTGACACTTATATTAAATCTCAAAAAATTAGTAGGAGTTTTCTATGTGGACAAACGAGAGGAAGGATGGTCATTCCAAACAGAGGAAGTAACATGAACACAAGCAATTTCTAGGCTGGAGCTGTAGAACTTGGGCATCGGTTACTCAGGTTAAGAACCCTGGATTGATGTAAAGTTCATATTTCAGGCGTAGACACTGAATGGTTAAGTCAGAAAAGTTGTCTGGTTCAGCTGTGAGGGTGGGCTCACTATTAATGGGACCAGCAGTCCATTTTGGAACTGCTCACACATAGTGAGAGAGCACACCATGCCCTGGCTGAGACGAGGAAAGGGATAAAGGAATTATGCTTCAAGTACAACTGCGAAAGTTGCTGTTAACAATTTTCAGTTCCAGTAGGTATCCACAAGCTGGCTTCAGTTCATTAAGAAGGTCCTCATCCTGTGCCAGCAGTGGACTCTGATCTTGGATATTCTTGTTATGCTCAAACTTCAAAAGAAATATATGAATAGTATATGAAACCTACAGAAGAACTAGAAAACCTGGATCAGCTGAACAACTTGCCTTTCACTTGTATTCAATAGAAGAATTTGTCCCTGGACATTTATACCACAGTGTACTAAAACCAAGCTTCAAACTATCATATTAGTTAACAGGAAACTTTTCTGATATATGTAATAAAAGGGAGTTGGAAAAGTATTATTTTCAGATCAATCATGTCACATAAATTTGGTATAACGAGTCCAATATATTGTGGCAAACTCTTCTCATGGTCTTGCACTTTGCTTTATATTTGTTCCAGTGGACTCAATGTTTTGGGTATGCATGTCAAGAGGTGACAAGAAATGAAGTTGGAATCATTATGGTTAATCTGAACATGTAAGAACCAAGGAGAGACTTGGTTAATGTTAATTACATTACAATTAATGTAAATGTTAATACACGCAGCACATTAATCAGAGTGAATGGTAGAACCAGGCTGAACTAAGTTTGGGCAGAATGGTCACCAACAATTTCCAAATAACCAAGAGCTGGTTGATGGGTAGCTTCTATGATATCACAAACCCATATTTCCCTCTGTGGAGCACAGCCACAATGATAACTGACTTTGTGACTAAACTCACAGGGACAAATTGTTCAACTGAACAATCAGTTAATAATTTGACTCACAGGGGTAAATTGCTCAATTGATCCGAAAACCTATTCCCTTTTGTCTTTTAAAAATAAGAAAAGAAAGGAAACCTATGGAGATGCCAATTGTATAAAGAACTTTACTCATATACATAATATTTTCATGTTTTCTTAGTTATGCCCATGCCACCCGTGTCTTGATTTTTACTATCAATATAAATCATCATATATGTACATATATGTATGTCTGTGTGTGTGTATAAATGTTACATCATAACCTTAGACAGTTGTTTATATTTGTAAGTTAACTTTTAGAAATTGAAATATGACCTATTTTAATATTTAGTTCATTTTTCTCATGCAGAGACATTTATCCCTTGTATTTCTGCACGGTTTTATAACTAAGTAATTAAGCAAACAGTATGCTCACTTTTGAAGGATTTTCAATATGTGCCAGTCTTTGGCATAGACTAATAGGAACAAGTATACAAATAAAATGAAAAGAAATATGTTAAAACTGTACACAAAGTGCTGAGTTTATTTTTGGAACTAGAAGTAGATGCTTTAAAAATGTGTTTAAAGTGAGGGGCAATGGCAGAGGTCTCCTGCCTTTCTTTCTTTGGCAAGAAATAATTCATTAGAAGATGCAATTTGCTATATGAAATCTTTAACATGAAAGATAGATCATAGACCATTAGAGGTAGAAGGGATCCTATTCAAACTAGTCCAATACTTTCATACTACAAATAAGAAAATAGAGACTCAGAGAGATGAACTGGCAACTCTCACTTCAAAGGCTATTTGGTAGTAGAGCTAGGATTTGAACAGCAATTTGCTGATTATTACTTCATTGGTCATTCTCCCTGCTTCTTTGACAGTCATAGATTTTACATTTTACTTTTAGATAAGAGAAAATAATTTAATTATCATGATGAGGTATTACAGACAATCCCCAACTTATGATGGTTCGACTTATAATTTTTCAACTTTATGGTGGTGCAAAAGTGGCACGCATTCAGTAGAAACTGTACTTCGAGTACCCATTCAGCCATTCTGTTTTTCACTCTCAGTATAATATTCAATAAATTACATGAGATAGTCAACACTTTATCATAAAATTGGCTTTGTGTTAGATGATTTTGCCTAACTGTAGGCTAATATAAGTATTCCGAGCATATTTAATGTAAGCTCAGCTAAGCTATGATGTTCAGTAAGTTAGGTGTATTAAATGCATTTTCTACTTATTATATTTTCAACTTACGATAGGTTTGTCAGGATGGTCACCCCATCTGTAAGTCAAGGAGCATCCATGTTTGTTATACTGTCTTACACAAAACAATATCAATGCACAAAACTTTGTTTCTTAAAAAATTATAACTAAGTAGCTTAATGTTGGTGTTTTTATACCAGGGTTTCTCAACCTGGGCACTATTGACATTTGGGGCTGCATAACACTATGTTGAGAGTGGCTCTACTGTACATTAGAGGATATTTATTTAGCTTTACTGGCCTCTACCCATACCATGCTGGTAGTGCTGCCCCCTCCCAATGTGACAAATTAAAATGTCTATAGACACTGTGTAATGTTCTGGGGATGGAGGAAGGGGGGACATTACCCCCAGTTTAGAACCACTGTTTCAGAGAACATATTCTGTAGACTAACCTTTTGAAAAGCAAATGTAATTCTTCTAGCTCCAAAGAAATCTTGTGTCAACTACGTGTACTCAGAAAAGAATTCAAACACCAATATGAAGTGAAGTTTCCATGAATTCTATTTTAAGTAGATCCTCCCCTTTCAAAGCAATCAGCAGTGCAGTTCCTTCGGCTACTTTTTCCTTCTGAAGATCTGTTAATGAGAAAAAAGTTTGAGCAGGCCCAGTAAGAAAATTTTACTGTTGAGTCATTATCTTCTTTGGTTCCTCCATCAAATTACAAAGAAACTATGGATTTTAAGAAAAAAGATTAGTGAAAAAAAGAAAATTAAGTATACCATACAACCTACAGGTAACTATAAGATAGATATTTAGCAGTGATATTAAAACTAAAGGAAATCAGATGTTAAGGAAAAACAAATTTTTTTCAACTAAATAATTTTCTTTGGGAGATTATTGAGAGTGAGGCAGTTTTGAAACAATTTTTTAAAATCATTAATGGGTTAGGAATCCTAATATATCATCATTATCATTATTATTATCGTTTACTAATGTTGCTATTTCATGATTCAGATGGGAAAAGCTCAATAAGTATTTGCTGAATGGATGAATGTCCCTGCCCCTTATTTTATAGCATATCTGAACTGCCTATTTCAAAAGAATATATTTAACAAAATGTCTTTAGACAAATCAATACTCTATAAGTTTCTCCTGTATCATATTTACATATTTAACAACTTAATCATGAGCTGTTTGGAAACTCTTAGTTTTATGGTTAGAGCACGGAGTGCAACAATAGCAGAGCCAAGAGAAGGAGCTAACAAGGAAGGTACAGGCCATACCATGTTAAAGCAGATTTTGGATAACATTTAAGTTTGGATTTTACTCTAAGTTCAAAAGAAAGTCATTGAACGTTAATAAGCTGGAGAGAGAGTGAGAAAAAGAGAGAGAGAATACATGATCAGATTTTGATTTCATATACATAGTGAGGAGAAAGCAAAGGTTTTATTTATGTTTATAACTGAATGGAGTGTGTATGTATTGTTGGGCTTCATAAAGCAATACTCCAAAGTGAAGGCCTCAGAAGCAGCCTCAAAAGCAAAGTTTTCCTCTGACCCTCTCCTGCCCTCCTGTCTCTCAGCCTCATCCTCCCCTGAGTCCAGCCATAGAAACTAGAATCCCTCTTCTCCAAGATGGGTCATAGATATACTCTAATATTCCCTCTTGCCTGTCTGTCTTGGAGCTGGTCATGAAGAAATTCTCTGACCTACCATGTCTGATTGTAGGTCATAAGACTCCCATTTCAGAAAGCCTTCTGCCTCATACCTGGGAGGAAGGAATGCTACACAGAGAGGCCAAGAAGAGTCTATAGACAGATCTTGCTGAGTTTCCCCCCTTAGTTTATTAGCATTAGATCGTACTTCATTGTCCAATCACATTTCTACACAGCTGTCCCTGCTTCATGGAACCTAAGCCTAAAAATGAACAGTTTTCCCTATGTCTTTGCGTCTTCATTCTGAAGGCTCCCGTGTCACGTAAAATTATGATAAAAGTAATTTATTATTCCTTTTCTCCTATTAATCTATGTTTATCAGTTGATTTTTCACTGAACCGTCAGAGGTTTGAAGTGGAAGTTCTTCCTTGGCCTCTCCAGTATAAATAGCTGGAAATGAGCAAGCCAAGTACCCCATCCCCACTTTGCAGCAGTTCTACTTTTATGAATTAAAAAAAATTATAACTCTGAATATAGTTCTGTTTGAAGGATGGCTTCTATTTCTAAAGAAATTTTTGATAAACAGTGCTCCATAGCATATATTTTAGTGATAAATTATATATTTTTACTAAACTGTTTATTTTATGTTTCTCCAGGTTAAATTCCACATTGTCTATTAAGTGTCCAAAAATTACTCTGGACCTTCAGTATTTCTCTGATCTCTAAAATATTATTGCATATAATCTTTTTTGGTTCAGTACCTCTCTAATCTCTATTTTCTCCTTTACCTAGTCTTTCCTCCCCAAAGACTTTGCAATCTCCTACAAGCCAGTAACCATAGAATTTCTGGACTTTTGTTTATGCCCATAATAGAGGCATAAGCAATGTCTATTGGTCGACTAAGTTAAAAATAGGGCCAAGTGCACTCTGAATAATCTAGTAATACCACTTCAATAAATGGTCGATTAATTACCATGTACACCATAATAAGGACAGGTACCCATGTCCATTATGGACTGTAAATTCTTGGGCTGTTTTACCTTTATTCACAATGAAGATTTTGCTTATCATAATTCAGTATCTCCTTATTTTTCTTGTAGCAATTATTACAGCTGATGTTGACAAAGTCTCAACATAACCAACAAACACCAAATATTTTCAATTTATCATGTAACTTATCCTCATTCCACAGACAAAACATTCCTTCTAAAATTATTTTGATAATGCAAGAATTTAGCAGGCTTTTGAAATTATGATTACAGCTGGTTATAATTAAGTAGAATGAGTTATATCTATTTATTTTTAAAAAGTTTTAAAAAGTTATATCTTTCAGGAATAAAGATCAAGTAGCTTGAGGAATTATTGAGATTCATAGTTGGTCAGCCATTTAGGCATCTACATAATGAGATTGGTAACTTCACTCTCCTCACGCTTATAAGTCTCATTTATAAAGAATCGAATTTTTTGGCTAAATACCATTATATTCCATATCCAAATTTTCCTCATTCCTGCTATTTTCTGTTTTCTGGACACATGAAAGTAAAGTCTTAAACCACATCTACACATGCAAATTGATATCAAAAAATTAGACAATAAACAGCAAAATTTGTTCAAATGAATATTTTTGCCTAATCTACACAGATAATGAGAACAAGAGTATAATCTTGCATATGAATGTTCCTAACAACTGCTTCCAGTTATCCGAGCTTTGCATTATCTGGGCATGGCCTGTGCCTACAGGGGGTAAACCCCTAGGGTGCAGTATAGCCTCTTTAGTTGTACTCTAAAATATCTATTTACTTTACCCAAGGTGATTGGTGTGTGGAGATTGTGCAATTATTAATAGAAACAAAGTGACCAGTTTTACTGAATGCAAGTCCCACAATCCTAGGAAATAATGGGCCTAATGCTATACATCTCCTTTACATAAAGTTTTATTACCTTAATAATTTCTTGTGACAGGTCACAGAAAATGACATCCCTGTTATTTTTCACTGATCCTTCTTTATTCTCTATGTTTAATTTAAAATATATATTTTTCATTTCAGTCTAGTAATTGACATCTAATAGGGAATCCTTCATAATGAATACTCACTTTGGACAGATGCCTGCTACATATCTCCTTTAAACCCACGGAGCAGCATCACTATCATTTTCTAAATTTTACAGCTTTTACATATTTAATTTGTTTGTCCTATTAATGCAAATCATGCTATGTTGCCTCTTAAAACAGCAGCATTAGTAAACTGAGCCCTCATTTATATGTACATGTGGGTGAGTTGGTTCTCTCACAAAGGATTCCAACAGATGCCTTACTTTAATGATATTTCTAATCACCATGCTTATGCCCCAAGGATTTTATTTTTATGTTGTATATGCTTTTCAAGTTTTTGCCTTGTTATCACAAAATGCTTTCTTAATTTCTGTTAAGATATATTGGAACTTTTCTTGTGGTTTACTTCTGAGTTTGCAGTCATTGTTATTCTAAACATGCGCCTACTTCTCTTCTATCTTCTTTGATTTGTTTCCACCATTCATCAGTCAGGTCCCCAGAGATTTAGACTATGTTGATGATTGCTAAAGCTGGCAACCGAATGGGTTTCTCCTCATCTCCTAAATCGGAAGATATACTGTGGTTTTTCAATATAATAAGATCAGTCAGAATCATCCCTTATGAGTTTCCCATTTGTTTAAAAAATGAAGCAATCTTTTGAAAAGCAACAGGTTCACAACAGCTCTTTCTTTCTCAAAGGGTAATATAAGAAAGTGATGCTAACTTTACTTGTTCTTTCTAGGCTTAATGATAAAAATGCAGTAAAGAAGTTTTTTCTAATTATGTTCATCTAAATCAGTGAACACATAAACTGTCTATTGATTTCAAAAAATTAAAAACTTTTATGGAATCAGGGTTTATTTTTATGTTTTTTTGCACATAAAATCTAATGTTTTATCATGTACTGTGTAACAAAGATTTTCTTCCAACTGACTGCTGACTATCTTATTTATATTGAGAATCATAAAATGGAAATCAAAAGAAAGAACATTTTTAACAACAGCAGCATTTTTTTAGGAAAAACTTGAATTTGGAAGTTAGGCAATTAAGGAACATAAAGGAGCCTGTCATTTTATATTGAGTTCCCATTTTTTAACAAAACATTGACGCCTCTATAAATCTCACAAAAAAATACAGCATGAAAAATTACAGAAAATAATTACAGTATGGCTTAGCATTTTATGTGGTGTGCCTTTTCTTCTTAACAATAACAGGGTCAAATACTATTAGTATTTATTAAGTATTTCACACTCCCAGGTTGGATAATGGAGTGTTAGGCAATTTTCTAGGTGGCGGTTCTGTCCTATAGGAAGTGATAATCGAAAGTGGAACTGAATACTGTGCATTCTCTGGTAATTTTTGCAAGATTAGTGCTTTTGTCCCCTATATTTATAGAATCTGGCTAAAAGTATTGTATAGCAAAGACCACTTTATTGCTACATTTTATCTAGTTTATTTAAGCTCATTTGCCATCAAATTTACCATCTTTAGTATGACTTCCATCGAACTAATTTTCATAAGAGCTCAAGAACAGAACACTCAAATGGGAAGAATGTAAAAATACTTTCAAGAAGGATGGAAAGAAAGAAACAATAACCACAATAATACATTGAACTTTTAGAAGGAAAGAACAGAACTATGGTTACCAGAGGTGGGAAAGGGGGAGAGGAAGAAGGTTAGGGAGAAATTGGGTAGCAAACACAAAGAATAGTTACATTTTATAATGATGAACATTCTAATAATAGTGATTTGATCATCACATATTGAACGCAAATTTTTTTTTTTTTTTTTTTTTTTTGTCTTTTTCTGTGTCCGGCAACGGATTGCAACCCTCAGTGTCGCCCCCGTACCGGACCGGGACCGGCAATGGGATCGCAACCCTCGGCGCTGCTCCCGCGCCTCGCTCAGCCAGTGAGCGGGAACCGGTCTGTATGTGGGATCCGAACCCTCGGCGAGAGCGCCACCGCGCTTCCCAAGCGGTGCACTATCGCAGTGCGCCACCGGGCCGGCCCCGCGAACGCAAATATTGATAGCCAATTCCGCACCCCATAAATATGTTTCAGCAATTATGTTTCAATAAAAAAGAAAGATGTGCTTAGTAATGAATGAAAAATTTATACAATGAACAAACCAGTGGATAGTTAAAGCCAGAATTTATCTAAAAGGCTACACTTTAACATGCAAATGTTACCCGTGTAAAAATAGTAATAAAATTGTGATACTGAGATTTCTTCTTTGGCTTAGGGAGTTAATGGGAGGGTTGCAGGGAAAATGGTAAGGTGCGCACTAGTTTCAGTGATGAATGTGATTAGATGTTATACTGATTAGCAAGGCTGGTCCTGCTTCCGAGCCAACGCAATATAGGGTTTCATAAAAATGGCATCCATGAAGAGAATGTTAAATCCCCATTTGTCCCCTACAGCTATGCGCTGAAATTGGTTGTCTCAAAAGCATTTAGAGGTAGACATATGGTATCCAGAGAGCCAAAAACCTAATCACCTCCACATCCCACTCATCACCCTTTCTCTTATTATTTCTAATCATCGCACATTTGCTCCAAGGACATTTTTTATATAACTTTAATTTTATTTAGTTTTCTATAAGAAAACATTGACTTCATAAAAATAGTGTGTTATATAAACTAATAATAAAGTTATTTGGTTTAAATGAGTATATTTCTTAGATTTTAAAATTGCACATCAGGCTGAATTTATTTTACAATTACTGTTATGTTTTATTTAATTAGCAGTGACTTTTTCTTTCTTGGTGTTATATAAAATGATGCATAATATAACCAATTACATAGGAATTTTAACAAAATACGATATACTCTCTAGGATAACTACTTTTTAACTGCCAAGGAAAACTTCCTTTGGATACCATGGGCCAGTTTCTGATTAAAAAATACATGAAGGGCCAGCCCGGTGGCACGCTGGAGAGTGTGCCACTTGGGAGTGCGGCGGCACTCCCGCCGAGGGTTCGGATCCCATGTGGAGACCGGTTCCTGCTCACTGGCTGAGTGCGGTGCGGGCGCAACACCGAGGGTTGTGATACAGTTGCTGGTCCCCAGTATGGGCGCGACACCGAGGGTTGCGATCCCGTTACCGGTCAGTAAAAAAGACAAAAAGGAAAAAAAAATACATGAAGATGGTGTGATATAAAAATAAATCTTTACTTTTCAACTTTCTGCTCAAAATAGAGAGAAGACGGAGAGAAATAAAAAATAATATTTATGACTCATTCTCTATCTTTTCAATTGTTTTCCTTTCCTTTTTATCATACCTCTCTCTTCAGATTCTCATCTAGATATTTACATTTCTGAAGGCAGAAAGATGAAATTTTTTTCCTATTCTGATAAATACAACTTCTTGGTCCCATTGTAGTTTTGTCTAGTTGTGCACTGATTTTGATTCATGCAAATAGACTAAGGTATTACATTTACCCTTAAGGAGTTTATATTCTAATAGGAAAAAAAATATTCTTAAATACCACTGAATGCTGTCAGTACTGTTAAGAGATGAAGCAAGTACTGCAAGAACACCAAAAGATTGCTTATTAATCTTTACTGAAGGGATCATGGAAGGCTTCATAAAGGATTGGCTTTTGAGTTGTCTTTGAACTGGTCAATAGGTGTGTAGGGGGTTGGGATAAAAGGATGATAATTTAGCAGGATTGAAAACATCAAGGCAGGAAATTACAGAATACATGGGTAGAATGATAAATAAGTCAATTTTACTGAAACATAGGCTACACATAGGGGATGTATTGACACAGTGTTTTGAATATCAAACTAAATTGCATTTCATTCTATATGTAATGGGAGTCATTGCATATTATATGTGGCAAATTAGCATGATGACAGCAATGTGCTGGATGGATTAAAAGCACAGTAAATCAGAGGCTGGTAGTTCACCTAGGGAGGTGGTCAAACTATTGCAAGTAGACTGCTGCTATAGCTACCGTTCACATATAGTGAAGTATTCTCAAAAAATACAATAATCCATTGTTTTCATGGTTTGTTTGTACTTGGGGGTGCAGTACTATGTATATTTTGGCTCTTTCACTTTTTCTTATGTCAAATTGTATTAAAATCTATTTAAATACAAATGAAAACTTAGTTTAGTCACAATTTTTTGAGGATCCAGCATTTTGGAAGGATAACAAGTGTCATTTAAGTTGACTGATTTCCTGCTTCTCCCTAATTTTTTTGAGATTGTGGATGTTATTGATTTATTCCTTTGCTTTATTTACTAAAGTTTTCTGTTTTCATTGTTGCCTAAATGTACAAATTCATTTACTTATTCGTAATGAATTTCCAGATTTATTTTTCATTTTTCTTCATATTGTCTTTGCCTCTGGGGATTTTGATCCTCTTGGCAGTGAATCACTTAGGTAATATGTACCTATGTGTTCTTATTACTGAATCTGAGAGCAGAATTATATTGTTTTGCAGGACTGAAATTGTAGCATACTTGACCACTGAACCAGTCTGGATATTCTCCAGCTCTCTAACCATTTGTGTTTTAGTTACACATTTATGAATTGGGCTAGGCAGGCCATAGATTATATTTCTGCCCTATTTCTCCAACTCTCAACCTCTTTCAGCATCTGTTTTTGCTATATTCCCTTCTTTGTTATGCAAGTCAAATGAGTGCTATACAGATATGAAGTATGTGTATTTTAAACAACAAACCGTAATGAGGCATTTAAAGTAAGACTGTGTTCTTTTTTCAGGAGTGCAGGCATATTCACTGTGGCATTGTTTATAGCAGCAAATAATTAGAAATAGGCCATATGTGCAACAATGTGAAGCTGGTTGTATAAATTACAATATAAACACTCAATGAAATACTGGGTAGCTATGAAAACAATGAGAAAAATATTTGTGCACTAATATGAAGAGATCTCAAAACCACATTGCTTATATATAATACAGACTATTAGATATGAATTTTCTATTTCTTACTGTATAATAAAGGTAAGACATAACAAGCCAAAAATATATAAATAGATTATTAGCTATGGCTTACCTTTGCACAGAGAAACACTGGAAAGATAAATGAGAAACTAATCAAAGCAGTTACCCATAAGAGGTAAGGAGAAACAGGGAGGATGGAAACAGGTGCGAGTGAGATTTCTAAGTGTATAACTTTTTATATAGTTTGAGTTTTTCACTATGTAAATGTAATAGGTATTAAAAGTCAAAAAGAAAAACATTAAATGTATATAAGTTTTTCTCTCTTCTCATCCTTAAGTGGATTTGAAATACAGCACAAATTGGCAAACATTTTCTGTAAAAGGCCAGGTAGTAAATATTTTTGGCTTTGTGAACCGTACAGTCTCTGTCACAACTACTCAACTCTGCTATTGTAGCATGAAAGTAGTCAAAGCCAGTATGTACACAGATGGGTGTGGCTGTGTTCCAATAAAACATTATTTACAAAAAGAGGCAGCAGAAGAAATTTGGCCTATGAGTTATAGTTTACCAACCCCTGTTCAAGATGGCTAACTCTGTTAGTGATGAGAGAGTTTGAAGGACTAAATCACATGGTAACTTGGAGGGTAAGAGATAAGAAGAAAAAGTTTCCCATTTATCTGCACTATTCATAAGCAGAAGAAATAAGCAATCTCAGTGAAAAGATTCTGAAATAGTTCATTCCACCTGCTCTACTCAGGTGTCATGCAAGACAAATGAGGCCAAATACTTTCTGTTTGGTCCTCCTCAATACAAATAGATGGAGGTAGGGAGGTTTTCTTACTAAGAAATGTTAGAAAGACAGAAAACAGATATATGTATATAAACGGAGTGTATCAAGCAGTCATATGGGAGCCCTCAGGAGAAGCAACATGTTCTAGAGATCTCTGAAAACATATTTCTGACAATATCAGCTGCCCAGTTGTCTGAAAAGAGTTCAATACATGGAAGTTCAACTCTCTCACATCTCATAACTTTTTAAAAATAAATCTGCATCTCATATGGTCTGGATCAAAAAAGAGTGACTACTGAGTAAGTGTGAGCTGACCAGTAGCAATGGCAAAATGAGAAGCAGGTCATCTGTCGTATATTCATGGAACTTACTATATAGTGTTAGAATTTTCTTTGTAAGGCATAAAATACATAAAATAATGATAGTCATTGTATTGCCTAATGTGATAATGGGAGCAATAGACTCTGGCAAACAAAACCAAATATCCTGACCTCCTCCCTCAAAAGTTCATTAAACTATTTGAATATGTATCTTCCATCAGTAGAAGACATCCGCAGTTTCAAATATCAAGAATTAAGAATCTACATTTGCTTAAAATGGTCAGATTTTGTATAAATGTGTATTTTACTTACAATTTTAAATATTTTTCCCTTTATGTTTGCAAATCAAGACATTGTGAGGCTAAATAATCAACTTTAGTACAACATAGGCCTTACGTATTTCAAAAAACTTGTAAATAGGAAGTTGCTTCCTTCTAAAAACACATTTTTTACACATCTTTATGTTGTGTTATGAGCAAAATAGAAAATGCTTCACATTTGGCCTAATTAATTTTTGAGGTAGTACTATGAATCAACATAGGGAAAATAATTGGAAGTATTTAGTACAAAGTTTGAATTCATGTTGGCTCGGTAGTCAAAATCAGGTTTTTTTCCCCCCCATTGAATATTAAGTTTAAAGTATTATACAAGTATACTTAAAGGTAACTGCTTTATAGCAAGTACCTTCCAGGATAGCTGATTCTTACCTTCTGATTTTGCACTTACATAGAAAATTCAGTGTTTTATTTCTAAGTCCTTCAACAAAGTCACATTCAACAGATAACCTGTGCAGTTCAAGCTCCTCTGGTCCTCTTTAGGATGTAGATGTTGTTAGGGACCCCTGCAAGAGTTGAGGCCCAGCCCTTGACCTTGGTACTATCAACACCAAATGTAATTTTAGACCAGAAAAAAAAAAAAACCAAATTGGGGCCCAGAATAAAATATTTCATTATATAACAGTATCTCCACTCGGACTAAAATAAAAATGCAAAATTAAGACAGAAAACTGAGAGAACGTTAGAACTTTAAGGGATCACTTATTTTCACCACTTCATTACACAGATCATGTATACATTATCTGTCCATATACTTCATTATATAGGTCATGCTAAAGCCCAAAGAAAGAAAGACATTTTCCAATGTTCCAGAAGAAGTTTGTTGCAGATTTAGAACTATAAGCCATGTCTCCTTCAGGCCTAATAAGCATTCTATCACATTAATTCAGTCACAGACCTCTCCTCCTCCCCATCCTGACCAAAAAGGATACCCGTTCCCCGATGCAACCATTTAGTGATCCTGCCTGTAGGAGTCTGGAAAAATGCTTCTGTCATGATGATGACGACTGTGCTTACTAAATCTATTCTTTGAAGCATTTTGCCTAATCTTTGATGATATAGAGAGGACCTTTGAGCACCCAAGATATAGTTGTTTCTTCTCCACAATAGCTCTATCTTACTTTGCTTCTCCTTAGACAAATAATTTGTTAGAAAATATGCTCTCATCTCAGTGAAGAAACTGATTTCCCCCTAAGGACTGACACAAGGATTTGATGAAAACCTGCTGAGACTATATGACCAGTAGTGAAGACCACCCTAGTCTTTTTCTTCACTTTCTGATGTATTTCTTTTATCCTCTCAACTTATTAAGTACAGTACATTTTCACAACTGCCAGTCTCTTTCTTTTAGAAGTATAAAATTCTCTTTAAGACATTAGACTCATAAAACAAGATTTTTAACAGAAATGAAAGACTATTTTGTATGTGTCAATCTCAGACACTGAACCGTTTATTTTTGTATATGTAGAAAATACAAAATACAGAATAGGTTACTTGCAATACCTTTTAGATGTCCTTATGTGTGCTTCCTTAAAGGACTGCATTTTTTCCTAAAGACCTACTATATTTCCAGTGACCTTAAATAGTGACACGCATGTCTTAAATCAACATGTTACAGGAACATTTACATATATTTAAATAGAAAGATTCTCTGGGTTACAGTGGTTTGGGAATTTGGTTTATTCTTCCTTTAATGAGTAACTAGAAAACTAGGAGATTAAGAGGCACTACCTAATCTTTGGTTTCTAGTTTAAAAAAAAAAAAGGAGAACTGTGATTTCTATTATTGTACAAAGCATTTATTTCACCACTAAAGTTTTATATATATATAAAACGAGTAGTGTGTTGGGTTGGTACTATGTTTCATTACTTTGCAGACAGTTGAAATTTAAATCTTTCTTTCTTTTCCTTTCTTTCTTTCTTTCTTTCTTTCTTTCTTTCTTTCTTTCTTTCTTTCTTTCTTTCAACTGAATCAACTTTGTAACTATGGGGACTACTGGGACAAAAAGAAGCACAGGAGGTGTAAATTTTCAAACATCAAATTTGAATGCTGCAGGCATTAGAAAGCAAACAAACATTTTGAGACAATTTATGCCAGTGTTCAACTCAGATTTAATTAACCTCTGAACTTTACTGATCTGATCTGAGGCTATGCATGATTTTAGATAAAACTTATAATTATACTGACTGAATTCCTAATAGCTATGGTTCCAAACTTTTATTACACTCCCCAAGTCTTCAACCCTGTCCTCCCATGCTCAACAGATGATCTTACTTCCTACTTTACAAAGAAAATAAATATAATGAGGCATTAAATCCTTCTGTTTTTTTTTTCTTACCTTCATCTACACTTTAGTTGTACTGTCTTCTTTCATCCTGAATGGGGAAAAGCTGAAAGCTTTTTATTTAAGGACAGGAGAAACACAAGGATGCCACTCTCACCACTCCTATTCAACATAGTATCAGAAGTGTTAGCCAGAGCAATCAGGAAAGGGAAAGAAATAAAAGTCATCCAAATTGGAACAGATGAAGTCAAATTATCACTGTTCACAAATGACATGATCCTATATGTAGAAAAACCATAACCTCTACCAAAAAACTCATAGAGCTCATGAACAAATTCAGTAAAGTTGCTGGATATAAAATAAACATGCAAAAATCAGTAGCATTCCTATACACCAAAACAAACATGCAAGAAAAGCAATCAAGAAAGCAAGCCTATTTGCAACAGCTACCAATAGAATGAAATACGTATGAATAAATTTAACCAAAGAATTGAAAGATTCCTACAATGAGAGCTACAAGACACTGCTGAAAGAAACTAAAGAGGACACAAAAAGATGGAAAGATGTTCCATGTTCTTGGATTGGAAGAATTAATGTTGTAATCGTGTCCAGACTACCCAAAGTGATCTACAGATTCAATGCAATCCCCATCAAAATACCAATGACATTCTTCACAAAAATAGATTAAACAATCCTAAAATTCATGTGTAACAACAAAAGACCCTGAAGAGCCAAAGCACTCATAAGCCAACAAAAATATAAAACCAGAGGCATTATACTACTTGACTTCAAATTATGCTACAAAGCTATAGTAACCAAAACAGCATGGTACTGGCATAAAAACAGACACATGGACAAATGAAACAGAATACAGAAACCAGAAATTGACCCATGTACTTACAGCCAACTGATCCTTGACAAAGTCACCAAGAGCATACACTGTGGAAAAGACAGCCTCTTCAGCAAATGATGCTTGAAAAACTGGATACCCATGAGTAAAAGAATGAAACCAGACCCATACATCTCACCATATACCAAAATAAACTCAAAATTGATTAAAGACTTAAATATAAGATCTGAAACTATAAAACTTCTAAAATGAAAGATAGGGGAAACACTTCAGGAAGTAGGACTGTCAAAGACTTTGTGATTAAGCAGTGTACAAGGGCTCCTTTTTTCCCACAATTTCACAAAACTTATCTCTTATTTTTTGATGATAGCCATTCTAACAACTGTGAGGTGATATCTCATTGTGATTTTAAATTGCATCTCCCAGATGATTAATGATGTTGAGCATTTTAAAAATATACTTTTTGGCCATATGTATGTCTTCTTAAAAATTTTTAATTCATGTTCTGTACCTATTTTTCAACCTGATTTTTTGTTTTTTTACTATTGCGTTATTTGAGTTTCTTTTATATTTTGGATATTAACACCTTATTAGGTGTATGGTTTATAAATGTTTTATCCTATTCTGCAGGTTGTCTCTTCACTCTGTGGAATGATTCTGTTGCTGTGAAGAAGCTTCTCAGCCTGATGAAATACCATTTGTCTATTATTGCTTTTGTTGCCTATGCTTTTGGAGACACATCCAAAAAATCATTATCTGGACTGACGTCAAGAAGCTTTTTCCTGGGCCGGCCTGGTGGCGCACTGCTACAGTGCGCCGCTTGGGAGTGCGGCAGCGCTCCCGCCGAGGGTTCGGATCCCACATACAAACTGGTTCCCGCTCACTGGCTGAGTGAGGTGCGGACGCAACACCGAGGGTTGCGATCCCGTTGCCGGTCTCGGTCCGGTACGGGTGTGACACTGAGGGTTGCGATCCGTTGCCAGACACGAAAAAAGACAAAAA